>NC_060161.1:4888965-4893643 GCF_021292245.1 Micropterus dolomieu
CAGGCGAAGAGGAGCTCCTTAGGCTGGAAGATCTGCACTTTGCAGAAAAGTAAAACGAAACATAAGAGAGATTCACTGCTGCGCTCGCCAAGATAAAAATGATGAAGAATGCACTTCTTCTCAGAACACACCAGTGAAACGGCCAACTGTAGACTAAAGATAACCGAAAAGGGAACACACACTTCCTGCAAAACTGTAACGAGGAACCATCACTCTCTGAGTAGTGGATTTGAAAAAACAGAACATGGCTCTCAGAGACAAATGTGAGCAACTTCAGAAAACAAGTCACAGAGCTTAAAGTCACTGAAGTTGATCGTTACAGCTGACGTTATAACCTGATCAAAATCTATTTAAATCAAATGTTGTTTTTATCAAAATGGTTAAAAAAGAAGGTTTCATGTTTGTTCCCATGCAGCGACCCACTGTCCACCCTGTTGAGTTTTTTTTTTTTTTTTTACCGAAGTCACTCTCGTCAGGTGACCTGGTGACATCACACCAGTGGGGGGAATTTAGCTGTGTGATTTTCTAGCTCTCTGACTATCTGCTTTTGACATTTTTTAGTCAGTTTAATGTGTTTGAACATGTTCACCCTGTTAAGTTTTGAGGAGATCAATCAAATTAAATCATTTCAAAAACGGTTTGTGAAAAATTATAGATTGCTCAACTAGTATTGAAGGTCATGCTAGCCGTTATGGGATATGTGATTGTTATTTTAGTAGCAATCATACCCTGAAAACACTTTTAGACAGTTACGTCTAAGTCCTTAACATTTCCCGCGTGTCACATGTTGTTAATTTATCTATATTTAATACAATAAAGGTGCCTGTTTTTCATAAAGTTAGATGTATTCTTTATATAATAGAACTTTAAAATATAGGTAAATTAACTATTTATTTATCCCAAGTTGTGTAAATGCTCTGTATTTGTATAGCGCCTTTCAAGTCTTTTCGACCACTCAAAGCGCTTTTACACTACATCTGCATTCACCATTAACATGCATTCATTCACCGAACAGAAACTAACATTCACACTCATTCATACTGGCGGAACAGCCACCAGGGGCAATTCGGGGTTCAGTATCTTGCCCAAGGACACTTCGACATGCAATTGGGGGAGCCGGGGATGGAACCGTCGACCTTCCGATTAACGGCCAACCCGCTCTCCCTCCTGAACCACAGCTGTTATAAAGTCCAATATATATTATAGCCCTATAAAAAAAAAATACCCATATGCTTTGTAAAAACTCCCTGCTGCTGTTATGAATATGAAGTCGGGAGAGAAGCTTTGTTTGGGGGCGGTAGTGAAAGCAGTGTTTCCCATAATTAGCCTATAATTTGGATAATTATCAACGCTGACTGCCACATATAGATTTTCAATTTTTTTTTACTAGTCGTATTAAAATCATGTTTGATTGAGGAGCGTATATTCCTGCAGCACATCCTCACGCACTCTCTCTCTTTCTCGTGAACACCGCTGCACCTGTCCAAAGTTTGAATACCCCCCCCCCGTCATTCTGTGGGAACCACTGGAAAGTAATATAGTGACGTAACTAGTTTCTTTTATCTCCCAGTAATAAGTAACTAGTAATGTATTACAATTTCTGAGTAACTTGTCCATCACTGCTGCAGACACGTTATAATGAAACTCTGATTTAATAGAACTCAGTTTTGCTCTAAGTTTGTTTTTTAACCACTGATGATGATGATAAGCATTTTAATTGCAACTTAAACAAAACAGATTTAATTTTTGTAACAACATTTTGACCAAAACGTTATATAAAATAATACATTTTAATTTAATCTGTTATAGCCGAGAGAGATGCTGATAAACGCATCATGTAGCCGAACACACACTGACTCGTGACTTCCTGTAAATGGAGAGGCGAGGCAGTGAGCAGGCTCAAGAGAACAGGAAGCAGCCTGAAGCTGAAACAGTTCAGTCAGTTCAGACTCCATTTTGAGTTGACAGGAGGAGGAAAGCAGAAGGCTGACGCAGGGTGAGTGGTAATCAAACTTTAAATTATGTTACTGTCAAAGTCTCTGAGTCAGTTTTCTCCCTGCGGACTGTAGAGGAAAGAAACTTTAGAGTGAACTCAACACTTGGATTCATCTGTGGACACAAAGTCCTGACTGGCTGCTGTTAGTGTGTCTGTTACTTCCTGTTCTCTCAGTTTTGCGTCTTCTTTGAACAAACCAGTTTTTCCTCAAGGTCGACTTAAGATGGCGGCATGTCGTGTCGCATTTTCAGACGATGAAGGAAATGTGGGAATTACCGCACAAATGCTTTTTAAATGATCCAGTCGTTGCCAAAGTTGATAGATATCTTTGAAGGAGACCTTTCCCTTTAATTATTCACCGTTGTTCACACCATGAGTACTAAATTTAGAACTAAAGTTGAGTAAGTTAGCTTATGCTAACAACATAATCCAATGATGGAAAACTCAGGCGAAGAGGAGCTCCTTAGGCTGGAAGATCTGCACTTTGCAGAAAAGTAAAACGAAACATAAGAGAGATTCACTGCTGCGCTCGCCAAGATAAAAATGATGAAGAATGCACTTCTTCTCAGAACACACCAGTGAAACGGCCAACTGTAGACTAAAGATAACCAAAAAGGGAACACACACTTCCTGCAAAACTGTAACGAGGAACCATCACTCTCTGAGTAGTGGATTTGAAAAAACAGAACATGGCTCTCAGAGACAAATGTGAGCAACTTCAGAAAACAAGTCACAGAGCTTAAAGTCACTGAAGTTGATCGTTACAGCTGACGTTATAACCTCCGCCTTCTTGGTGTTCCTGAAAGATAAGAGGATGATCACCAGTGCAATGCTACCTGTCTCTGAGTCCGAGTAAAGGCAATAGATAGATCCAAAGATGAAGGATCCAGTCACTCAGTGCGACCAGTGAACATCAGATTCCTGTCACGAACGGCCAGAGATGTGTTGTGGAGAGGATCTAAGAAGAACTACTACCTTAAGAACAACCGGCTCCACTTCAAAGAGGACCGGACTTCAGATGACGTGTTTATGGCCAGCTGTGGAGGCAGCAAGAAAGAGAGGAGACATTAATAAGGCATTTATTAACGGGAAGGAAATTAAGAGACTGAAAGAAAACTACCCAAAGATACTAAGCAAATGGGATGAATATATTACTGTGCTCTGGGTAAACATTCTGTTTAAGTCACAGTCTTTAACCTTGAGGAGGACAGTATATTAACAAGGCAGCAATATTCATCACCTGTAAGTGACGCCTTAATTAACCAAAGGGTTTAAGACCTCAACGAAAAGAATTTCTGTGAACTCAACACTTGGATTCATCTGTGGACACAAAGTACTGACTGGCTGCTGTTAGTTTCTGTGTTACTTCCTGTTCTCTCTGTGTTGCGTCTGACTCTTTTACAAACTTGTTTCCTGGTTCTTGTGCTCTGAGCTCACAGTCAGTGTTACTGTTTCACCTCTCAGACTGACTTCAGACCAGAAGATGGAAGAGGAGGACAGAGCAGAGTCTGCAGGATCCAGCTGTCTGTCTATGAGGAGTGACTGGTCCAAAGAGTATCCTCCAGACATCAGTAAAGAACCTGGACCCTCAGACACAAAGTAAGAGAACTGCTGCTAACTCATTTATATTTTCAATCAACTCTGCCATGTTTTCTGTTGACTTTGTGTTTATATATCAACAGTCCTACTTCCTCTCCTTCCTCTTCCTCTTAATATCTGTGTCAGTCACCTAGAAAAGCTGTAATCCGATGATAATGATAATAACCTTTATTTATAGAGCACTTTTCATAAACCGTGTTACAGTGTGCTTTTAAAAATGCAATAAAACACACGATAAAAGCAAGAAAACATTTAAGAAATTACAGTTAAAAGAAATTTGGAAAGGCTTTCTAAAAGGGCTAATACAAACATTTAAACCTCAGCAGTAGTTTGTGTGTTTAGAGCTTCCTAAATGGATTTCATCAGAGAATTTATCAAGGATCCATGTGATATGAATAAAAACATCTTGTGTTTGCAGAGTTCAGTCCAGCAGAAAGAGAGCAGAGTTTGCAGGATCCAGCTGTCTGTCTATGAGGAGTGACTGGTCCAAAGAGTATCCTCCAGACATCAGTAAAGAACCTGGACCCTCAGACACAAAGTAAGAGAACTGCTGCTAACTCATTTATATTTTCAATCAACTCTGCCATGTTTTCTGTTGACTTTGTGTTTATATATCAACAGTCCTACTTCCTCTCCTTCCTCTTCCTCTTAATATCTGTGTCAGTCACCTAGAAAAGCTGTAATCCGATGATAATGATAATAACCTTTATTTATAGAGCACTTTTCATAAACCGTGTTACAGTGTGCTTTTAAAAATGCAAAGACTGTAAACCACACGTTACAAAAAAAGAGAGAAAATATATCCGTAAAAGCTTTCTAAGAGGACTAATAGAAACTTATAAACCTCCTATTTATCAACAGCAGCAGCAGTTTGTGTGTTTAGAGCTTCCTAAATGGATTTCATCAGAGAATTTATCAATTATTCATGTTCTATGAAACATCCTGGTGTTTGCAGAATTTACTCCAACAGACAGAGAGCAGAGTCTGCAGGAGCCAGCTGTCTGTCTATGAAGAGTGACTGGTCCAAAGAGTATCCTCCAGACATCAGTAAAGAACCTGGACCCTCAGACACAAAGTAAGAGA
>NC_060161.1:4893743-4900156 GCF_021292245.1 Micropterus dolomieu
TGAAGCTGGGGAGGCTGGCGTTTGAACAGCTGGAGAAAGGAAACATCATGTTCTACCAAGAAGACCTGGAGCAGTGTGGTCTTGATGTCACAGAGGCCTCGGTGTACTCAGGAGTTTGTACAGAGATCTTCAAAAGAGAGAGTGTGATCTTCCAGAAAACAGTCTACTGCTTTGTTCATCTGAGCGTTCAGGAGTTTCTGGCTGCAGTCTACATGTTCCACTGTTACACCAGCAGGAAGACAGAGAGACTGAAGGACTTCCTGGAAGACAGGAAATACAGGGACTCAATCCTGAAGTTTTTTTCCAAGAAGCTTTCTCAGTATTTTGGAATCAATGACAGATTGAATGTCTTCCTGAAGGAAGCCCTAGAGAAATCTCTCAAGAGTAAAAATGGCCACCTGGATCTGTTTGTTCGCTTCCTTCATGGCCTCTCTCTGGAGTCCAACCAGAGACTCTTAGGAGGCCTGCTGGGTCAGACAGACAACAGTCCAGAAATCATCCAGAGAGCCATCAACAACCTGAAGAAGATGAACAGTAATAAGATCTCTCCTGACAGAAGCATCAACATCTTCCACTGTCTGATGGAGATGAACGACCACTCAGTACATCAGGAGATCCAAGAGTTCCTGAAGTCAGAGAACAGATCAGAGAAGGAACTCTCTGAGATCCACTGCTCAGCTCTGGCCTACATGCTGCAGATGTCAGAGGAGGTTCTGGATGAGTTGGACCTCAAGACGTACAACACGTCAGATGAGGGACGACTGAGACTGATTCCAGCTGTGAGGAACTGCAGAAAGTTTCGGTAAGTCCAGATGTGATTATCAGCAATGTAAAGCTTACACACACACTTTACACACACGGACAATATAAAACATATACACACTATAAACTCATTAAAATACTTCTACATGTTTTTATTTACAGACACAAAGACATTTAATATCTGTGATCTGCTGGAACTAACATGATTTGAAGTTTTTTCATGATAGCTTGATACAGTTTTTGCTATTCTATTATTTCAGTTTCTTTAGCTTTTTCATATGATATGTCCATTATCAGAATCTATACAATATCTATAATTATTGTTTGAGCAAACAGAACCTTCCCCTCTCCGTCCTAATTAAGTTTTTTCTCCGGTAGGATTTAATAGACTGTTACTTTAGTAATGTTCACTAATAGAGAGCCTTTGTAAGTAAATGTAAGTTTGTTACATTGTTCTCCTTTTCCATCTGGTCACCTTAATGTAAGAAATGATATCAGTATGTTTATTTCTTTTACATCAGTAACACTAAAGGCAAGTCTGTTTCAGACTCTCTCCTCTGGCAAGAGGCTGCAGTCCTTCAGGACCAAAATCTCTCGGCACAAAAACAGCTCAGGGTTTTTCCTGCATAGAGAAATTTTTGCCGCCCCCCAAAGAGGGTTTAGCGAGCGCCAAATTAAAATCACCAAATGTGAATTAATAGCCATTTATCAAACAACTGTTGAGCAAGCAGAACATGAACTTAAATACGACGTCTTGTCTTCCAGCAGTCACCTCCTCTCATCCACAGCTGCTGTATTGTTCACATGCAGCTGGCACTGGATTAATAAACCGGCTGCTGTTAGTTGGACTGCGCTTGAATGATGATGACTTCCTGTTATTTATCACAATATAAAAGCAGTTTGTGCTTGAAGTGTGCTGGTATTCACCGGTACTGTCACTTTTACATTATACTCTTTGGCGCACCAGGACTCTCCTCTGCCCTCTCCAGATCAGGTTTTCTGGGCACTATGTGACGCTCACCTGTTCCTGTTCTCGCCTGCTAATCTCCACAGGGAGATCGGGAGCCTTTCATGCAGCCGTTTGCGTTAGTTGCTCGCCAAATTCTCTTTTCGTGTACCAACCAATCACAGCCTGGGGTAGGCAGAATGTAATAAAAAGATTGAGGCACCTCAGCACAGTTTAGAAATTTGAACTCGTTGTTCTTTATGCAGTTTTTATTATTGACAAGTTAATACTTTACATAAACAAATGAGAGACCAACTACCATGTAGAGAATTTTTCTTGCACAATAATTGAATGACTGAAAACAACTCACAAAAATTAAACTGCTGTTTTCTCCAACTGGAATTAATATTATAGGCTACTATGGTACGCTTTAGTGATGGGAAAAGTCACAAGTTTTATATTTTAATAAATCAAACTGTCATTGCCTTATTGTCAGTGGGCTCAAAACTCACTTAGAAATGAAGCACATGCCTGTTTTCTCCGTTGCTTGCATCAGACACTATTCTGCTTTTAATGTGAGGTCTCCGGGTCGGATTCAGCCCTGTGAGCGCTCCTTTCTCGGACTACAGCGACAACACGGCAGCTAACGACATGCAGCCCACTAACACCATAAAACAACCGGCTCCCAGCAAAACACAGGCTCCACGTAAGGATCCAAAACAACAAGAAAGGTTCATGTGCTGAAGCCCATCAGACCAAACGGGCTCAGATGTTGAGTAAGAACAAAGTGAGAAACACAGAGAAAGTCACGTTAGCTCGCCGGCTAACGCCGAGCAGTTGCTAATGTTATCCGATCGCTTTCCACATTAATTAACCAACTAACGCGACTCACATTACTATCCTGTGTACCACAGATATGTCAGAGTGTCAAAACCTGCAAGAAATGATGGAACGGTAAAAAGCAAATGTGGAACGATTTGTTTACTATCCTACAGTGATGCAGCCAGGAGCAGCCAGCTAACGCTACATTAGCTCAGACCTGCCGCTTTTTGCTTCGTAACGTTCAATTTAGATTTATTGCCTTTTACCAATACTCAGGTACACAGCTTCTCCAACTCTCAGTCGCTGTAACTAACATGACCCACATAATATACAACCCAGAGGAGGAGCCATCCACTAACACTAGTTACAGTAAAGTTACTTACTGCGGTCTTATTATTATAAAATGTGACACAATCTCATAATAATATTCAGTCCAGCTCACTGCCCGTTTCGTTATCCAACACATGTAGCTGTGCTGACATTGCTGAGCCTCCGGAGACAGATTCACAGATAGTAAAGTTAGTTACTGAAAGCAGCAGGTGAGCTAACGATGTAGCACGTCAGCTAAATGCAATAAATATACCGTGATCATGTAACAAGCATGATTAGTTCAACCTGCAGCTGATAAAACTATTACTGTAAGGTTGCAGTGGGAGTTTAGCTGAGTTCCCAGCCTGCCTGTAGCCGCTGTCACTCCCTTTTTTCCGGGAGGATTGAGCCGATATGCGGCTCGCTGCGCTGAATGAAAAGTATGGTGCCGGTGTTGATCTGCCTCTGAGACGGGAACGTTGAAGTAACAGAGCCTGAACATGTCTGGAGAAAAGCCACAGCCTGCATGCTGGTGTTTCTGTGTTTATTGCAGGATTTCTGTATGAAAGCGGTTGTGTTTCAGATTATGCTCGCTCATGAGTTCAAGCGAGCACGTGTACGAGCACACGCCTGGTAGCAATCTTAAAACCGCACCGCTAGTGGCTGCTGGAAGCTACATAATGCCCCTTTAAAGAGGTGGTATTCTGCTTTTTGGCTTTTCCCCTCTCCTTTATTGAGTTATATCTCTTCTGTGCATGTAACAGGTTTGCAAAGTGAAAAAGCCCAAAGTCCAGCCCAAAGGGAGTTCCCATCTCCCACAGAAAACTCTGCTGAAAGCAGCTCGTTTGTAGTCCAGCCCGTCACTTCCTTTACTTGTGACGTCACAATGAAAACGCGTCATAAAGCTTGCCAAGCGGCTAGCGGGGTCAGACACGCCCTCAAACCAAGCTAGTCTGAGCGGAGGCCCTTTGGCTCGACTCGTCTTTGTTTGGTTTTCCATTGTAGAAATGTTGCACCTGTACCTGCTTCCAGGTACTTTCTTTCATATCACTTCCATCGAGGTTCCAGGTGAGCTGAGGGAAACTAAAATGTAACATAAAAAAACAGGACAGACTGCTGATTGGTCAGAGAGAATATTCACTATTCACTGCATCATCATTTCACCAGACAGGCCAGCAGCAGGAAGTTTTATATTTTACAGTTTGCGTATGTAATTTCATCACTAAATCCACTTCTGAGAAGTTTTGAGGTGAGAAATCAGCTGTGTAGATTTCAAATATTGACAGTTTTACGAGAAGTGAATATTTTCGGAGTTGAGGAGCTCCGCGAGTGGCTGCGGGGGAAACCTGCTGTGACCCGCGGGAGGAGCGTGTGAGGCCGGCCAGCCGCCCAATCACAGAGCCCTCTGCTCCCGCCGTCACACAGACCGCTGCAGCAACAACGGCAGAGGAAAACACAGCTGGAAGGTTTTCATACCGCTTATCTGTCTTTACATTCTGAGGAATGTTGAAACGCTTTAACTTAAAAAAGAGAAAGCTGTGTGGATCACTGGTGTATGTGTCGCATTGAACATTATGTCGCGGCAGTTTTGTGTGGCGACCTGCTACGTACTATCTCTGGGTACTATCTGCAATGGAAAACTAAGCAGGGCCGAGTAGTCGAGTCTATCGATTTGCGCTATGGTAGCATTTTTCGGCAAGGCAGCATAGATCGTCAGAACACCGGCAACAGTTCAATGTTTAGTCCTGATGGTAAGATGTGGAACAATGATGTTGTGTGGTTGTGGACTTGAGCGTAACTTAAAACCATCTGCTAGGTTACGGTCTCAGTCTGAAGCGGCTTTGATTTGGATCACACTACCTTGTTTCTTAAAACCCGCATTTCTCTGCTTCTGATTGGCTAGTAGTCCTTACCTGGGAACTGCGCATGTGCAACTCCCAACAAAGATTTTGTACAAGTAAGATGCATCACTCTGTAGCTCAAGAGCAGAGCGTACAACACACAGGGTGAAAAGAGGAGCTGCAGCAATGTGCAGTATGAGAAAAATATGGTGTTTTTTGAAAATTAAACCATGTAAACCTGTTCTGGTATAACCCCTAAATAAGATTTGGAACCTGAAAATGAGCATAATACCACCTCTTTAACTAGGCTGGTTATTGCAGCGCTGCAGCCCTCTAGTGGGCAATTTAAAAGAAAACAGCACAGTTCTCAAACAGAGTATAATGCACAAATTCACCTCTTGATCTTTCTCTATCATGGTTCTATAAAGCCCCATGGAGCCACAACCAAATTCAAACCATGTAAAAACCACAGAAATATGTTTTCAATATTCGATTGAGCCTCTACTCCGGCTAAATCTGTCCATTTTCACAATCTTTCCTGAGTATACAACATGCAGCCCATGCAGCTGCCATGTGATGAGTTAACGTAAGAGTCCAAGACTATTTACGCATGCGTGAAAATTAACAAATTACTCCCTCAGACTACTCGTTCCTCCTGATTCATATACAAGATTAGGTCAAATGAACGAAACGTTCTTTGAACGACACAACACTAACTATACTAGCCTGTAGTATTATCTGAAATTATAATGAATACACAATAATTAGCACTAATCAAACCTTAACCACAGTGGTGTAGGCTAATATCAGAAAATGGTTTTATTTGTGAAACAGTTGAATCTCAACTAATAAACTATCTGTAGACATATAATCCAAATGTAACCTGTTAATATATTATTATACTGACATTGTACTATTTAATGATGTAATATTTAATAATCCACTAATTTATTACCTTTACTCCTCCAGGCTGTGGATATATTTTGTTTATCAAATGGTCCGAAATAACAAGAAAATGCATAGATTTTGTTCATAAGGTAACTCATTGCCTTTACTGTACGCTGTACCAATCATGCTTACTGTCCTGCGAAGTCACCCCCCAAAGGCCCATTCTGAGCCAGGAAAAACCCTGCAGCTTCTTCCCGTCTGCAGCTAGCCTCACTAACAAGGCCCAGGTCCCTCACTGAAATAAAAGCTGAAATTCTGAACTCTTGTTTCATACTCATCTTTTGATCTTAAACCCAAATGTCTTCAGTGAACAACAAAAACAAAGGGATTTGCCTCACTGTTCCAAGACTTTTGGAGGGGACTGTATGAACACGTGCTGCAGCATTCTGGATCAGCTGAAGAGTCTTAATGGACTTTTTCGAGCAGCCTGATAATAAGGAATTGCAGTAATCCAGCCTAGAAGTAACAAATGCATGGACTAGTTTTTCTGCATCATTTTTAGACAGGATGTTCATGATTTTTGCAATATTACGTAGGTGAAAAAAGGCGGTCCTTGAAATTTGCTTAATGTGAGACTTAAACGACATGTCCTGATCAAAGATAACTCCAAGATTCCTCACAGTGGTGCTGGAGGCCAGGGCGATGCCATCAAGGGAAACTATATCTTTAGATAATGCGTCACGGAGATGCTTGGGCCCCAGAACAATAACTTCAGTTTTATCTGAGTTTAACATTAGAAAATTACAGGTCATCCAGGTTTTAACATCCTGAAGGCACATTTGAAG
>NC_060161.1:4900256-4912169 GCF_021292245.1 Micropterus dolomieu
TGAACAGCTGGAGAAAGGAAACATCATGTTCTACCAAGAAGACCTGGAGCAGTGTGGTCTTGATGTCACAGAGGCCTCGGTGTACTCAGGAGTTTGTACAGAGATCTTCAAAAGAGAGAGTGTGATCTTCCAGAAAACAGTCTACTGCTTTGTTCATCTGAGCGTTCAGGAGTTTCTGGCTGCAGTCTACATGTTCCACTGTTACACCAGCAGCAACACAACAGCACTGGATTCTTTCCTGGGACAGACCTTGCTGGAGATCTTCCTGATGAAAGCCATGGAGAAATCTCTCCAAAGTGAAAATGGCCACCTGGACCTGTTTGTTCGCTTCCTTCATGGCCTCTCTCTGGAGTCCAACCAGAGACTCTTAGGAGGCCTGCTGGGTCAGACAGACAACAGTCCAGAAATTATCCAGAAAGCCATCAACAACCTGAAGAAGATGAACAGTGATGAGATCTCTCCTGACAGAAGCATCAACATCTTCCACTGTCTGACGGAGATGAACGACCACTCAGTACATCAGGAGATCCAAGAGTTCCTGAAGTCAGAGAACAGATCAGAGAAGGAACTCTCTGAGATCCACTGCTCAGCTCTGGCCTACATGCTGCAGATGTCAGAGGAGGTTCTGGATGAGTTGGACCTGCAGAAGTACAACACATCAGAGGAGGGACGACTGAGACTGATTCCAGCTGTGAGGAACTGCAGAAAGGCTCGGTAAGTCCAGATGTGATTATCAGCACTGTAAAGCTTACACACACGGACAATATAAAACATATATACACTATAAACTCATTAAAATACTTCTACATGTGTTTTTATTACAGACACAAAGACATTTAATATCTGTGATCTGCTGGAACTGACATGATTTGAAGTTTTTTCATGATAGCTTGATACAGTTTTTGCTATTCTATTATTTCTCTGCAGTTTCTTTAGCTTTTTCATATGATATGTCCATTATCAGAATCTATACAATATCTATAATTATTGTTTGAGCAAACAGAACCTTCCCCTCTCCGTCCTAATTAAGTTTTTTCTCCGGTAGGATTTAATAGACTGTTACTTTAGTAATGTTCACTAATAGAGAGCCTTTGTAAGTAAATGTAAGTTTGTTACATTGTTCTCCTTTTCCATCTGGTCACCTTAATGTAAGAAATGATATCAGTATGTTTATTTCTTTTACATCAGTAACACTAAAGGCAAGTCTGTTTCAGACTCTCTCCTCTGGCAAGAGGCTGCAGTCCTTCAGGACCAAAATCTCTCGGCACAAAAACAGCTCAGGGTTTTTCCTGCATAGAGAAATTTTTGCCGACCCCCAAAGAGGGTTTAGCGAGCGCAAAATGAAAATCACCTGCCCCAAAATGATCAGAATTGGGGGGGAAAAAAACATTTCCAAATGTGAATTAATAGCCATTTATCAAACAACTGTTGAGCAAGCAGAACATGAACTTAAATACGACGTCTTGTCTTCCAGCAGTCACCTCCTCTCATCCACAGCTGCTGTATTGTACACATGCAGCTGGCACTGGATTAATAAACCGGCTGCTGTTAGTTGGACTGCGCTTGAAAGATGATGACTTCCTGTTATTTATCACAATATAAAAGCAGTTTGTGCTTGAAGTGTGCTGGTATTCACCGGTACTGTCACTTTTACATTTTACTCTTTGGCGCACCAGGACTCTCCTCTGCCCTCTCCAGATCAGGTTTTCTGGGCACTACGTGACGCTCACCTGTTCCTGTTCTCGCCTGCTAATCTCCACAGGGAGATCGGGAGCCTTTCATGCAGCAGTTTGCGTTAGTTGCTCGCCAAATTCTCTTCACACACAGCCTGGGGTAGGCAGAATATAATAAAAAGATTGAGGCACCTCAGCACAGTTTAGAAATTTGAACTTGTTGTTCTTTATGCAGTTTTTATTATTGACAAGTTAATACTTTACATAAACAAATGAGAGACCAACTACCATGTAGAGCATTTTTCTTGCACAATAATTGAATGACTGAAAACAACTCAAAAATTAAACTGCTGTTTTCTCCAACTGGAATTAATATTATAGGCTACTATGGTACGCTTTAGTGATGGGAAAAGTCACAAGTTTTATATTTTAATAAATCAAATTGTCATTACCTTATTGTCAGTGGGCTCAAAACTCACTTAGAAATGAAGCACACGCCTGTTTTCTCCGTTGCTTGCATCAGCCACTATTCTGCTTTTAATGTTAGGTCTCCGGGTCGGATTCAGCCCTGTGCGCTCCCGAGCCTCTCTCGGACTACAGCGACCACACGGCAGCTAACGACATGCAGCCCACTAACACCATAAAACAACCGGCTCACAGCAAAACACAGGCTCCACGTAAGGATCCAAAACAACAAGAAAGGTTCATGTGCTGAAGCCCATCAGACCAAACGGGCTCCGATGTTGAGTAAGAACAAAGTGAGAAACACAGAGAAAGTCACGTTAGCTCGCCGGCTAACGCCGAGCAGTTGCTAATGTTATCCGATCGCTTTCCACATTAATTAACCAACTAACGCGACTCACATTACTATCCTGTGTACCACAGATATTATGTCATAGTGTCAAAACCTGCAAGAAATGATGGAACAGTAAAAAGCAAATGTGGAACGATTTGTTTACTATCCTACAGTGATGCAGCCAGGAGCAGCCAGCTAACGCTACATTAGCTCAGACCTGCCGCTTTTTGCTTCGTAACGTTCAATTTAGATTTATTGCCTTTTACCAATACTCAGGTAAACAGCTTCTCCACCTCTCAGTCGCTGTAACTAACATGACCCACATATACAACCCAGAGGAGGAGCCATCCACTAACACTAGTTACAGTAAAGTTACTTACTGCGGTCTTATTATTATAAAATGTGACAATCTCATAATAATATTCAGTCCAGCTCACTGCCCGTTTCGTTATCCAACACATGTAGCTGTGTGGTGTCTGGTGAAAGATTCACAGATAGTAAAGTTAGTTACTGAAAGCAGCAGCTGAGCTAACGATGTAGCACGTCAGCTAAATGCAATAAATATACCGTGATCATGTAACAAGCATGATTAGTTCAACATGCAGCTGATAAAACTATTACTGTAAGGTTGCAGTGGGAGTTTAGCTGAGTTCCCAGCCTGCCTATAGCCGCTGTCACTCTGCCTTTTTTCCGGGAGGATTGAGCCGATATGCGGCTCGCTGCGCTGAATGAAAAGTATGGTGCCGGTGTTGATCTGCCTTTGAGACGGGAACGTTGAAGTAACAGAGCCTGAACATGTCTGGAGAAAAGCCACAGCCTGCATGCTGGTGTTTCTGTGTTTATTGCAGGATTTCTGTATGAAAGCGGTTGTGTTTCGGATTATGCTCGCTCATGAGTTCAAGTGAGCACGTGTACGAGCACACGCCTTGTTGCAATCTTAAAACCGCATCGCTAGTGGCCGCTGGAAGCTACATAATGCCCCTTTAAAGAGGTGGTATTCTGCTTTTTGGCTTTTCCCCTTTCCTTTATTGAGTTATCTCTTTTTTGTGCATGTAACAGGTTTGCAAAGTGAAAAAGCCCAAAGTCCAGCCCAAAGGGAGTTCCCATCTCCCACAGAAAACTCTGCTGTGAACCTAAAACAGCTCATTTGTAGTCCAGCCCTTCACTTCCTTTACTTGTGACGTCACAATGAAAATGCGTCATAAAGCTTGCCAAGCGGCTGGCGGGGTCAGACACGCCCTCAAACCAAGCTAGTCTGAGCGGACTAGCGGAACCTTTGTTTGGTTTTGTTGTAGAAATGTTGCACCTGTACCTGCTTCCAGGTACTTTTTTTCATATCACATCGAGGTTCAAGGTGAGCTGAGGGAAACTAAAATGTAACGTAAAAAAACAGGACAGACTGCTGATTGGTCAGAGAGAATATTCACTATTCACTGCATCATCATTTCACCAGACACGCCAGCAACAGGAAGTTTTATATTTTACAGTTTTCGTATGTAATTTCATCACTAAATCGACTTCTGAGAAGTTTTGAGGTGAGAAATCAGCTGTGTAGATTTCAAATATTGACAGTTTTACGAGAAGTGACAGCGGAACAAAAATGTGCTTGAATATTTTCGGAGTTGAGGAGCTCTGCGAGTGGTAGCGAGGGAAGCCTGCTGTGACCCGCGGGAGGAGCGTGTGAGGCCGGCCAGCCGCCCAATCACAGAGCCCTCTGCTCCCGCCGTCACACAGACCGCTGCAGCAACAACGGCAGAGGAAAACACAGCTGGAAGCTTTTCATACCGCTTATCTGTCTTTACATTCTGAGGAATGTTGAAACGCTTTAACTAAAAAAAGCTACGTATGATCTGTGGGTACTACCTGCAATGGAAAACGGAGCAGGGTCGAGTCTATCGATTTTCGCTATGGTAGCATTTTTCGGCAAGGCAGCAGAGATCGTCAGAACACCGGCAACAGTTCAACGTTTAGTCCTGATGGTGAGATGTGGAACAATGATGTTGTGTGGTTGTGGACTTGAGCGTAACTTCTACCATCTGCTAGGTTATGGTCTCAGTCTGAAGCGGCTTTGATTTGGATCACACTACCTCGTTTCTTACGACCCGCCCTTCTCTGCTTCTGATTGGTTAGTAGTCCTTACCTGGGAACTGCGCGTGTGCAACTCCCAAGTAAGATGCATCACTCTGTAGCTCAAGAGCGGAGCGTACAACACACAGGGTGAAAAGAGGAGCTGCAGCAATGTGCAGTATGAGAATGTAGCAAACCTAATTTAGTTATGCATTTTAATAAATTTATGAGAATTATTACCCAATTATGAATTTTAATATTCATAAAATCACATTTTATTCCTCGTTTCAGTGCACCACCGGAGTTGTTATAATCCTAGAGTCTCCGGACCTCTAGGTAGTTTTAATAATTATACAATTATTACTAGTGATCAGTTAGTTAATAATCGCTCAATTATCTTAAATCAATCAGTCAGTCTCATATCTAAAGGGTCAATTCTCTTGGCAGGAACTAGAAATAGGCAACACACACAGCTCTTGATTATATTACAGTGAATTTATTCTCTAACTTACGTGCTAAAAAGATGGTTGAATACCGAGAAAAAAAACATTGCTGAACAATGAGAAATGGAGGTTCGATTGTGGGAAGCATTTGACTCATACGGCAGAGAAGAACTAATGAAAGTAAGCTAACGCTATGAGTTTAGGAGTTAAAAAGGAAATCTCTGACCACAGAATGCTTTGTTTGGTCTTACTACTTGTCAACGGCCTGCTTTGGCCTGTTGCACGAGTCCTGGGTTTTTGCTAGGGATTCTACGGGGTTCTCCGTGTCTGATTGAAAACGCCTCCTCCGTCTGGCAATTCGGCTGTTTTCAGGTTTCCTCCGTTGTAGCTGGCGAGACCACGTGGCTTGGTCTGACCTCGGTGAAGTTGGCTTGACGAAAAAGGCTTAAAATGGAACTTGGTCGTTCCTGAATTAGTCCAGTGTAACTTAACGGACTGATAATTTTAACAAAACAAAGAAAGAAAATAAAACAGACTGACAGCAGATCAATGTCGCGGCACTTCAGGTGTGTAGCTTCAGGCGAACAAAAGGCCTGTCTCGCTGGCCGAGTCTGAGGGCGATGCCTGGCGAGGCACGCCGACGCGTGCCGAAGCGTCCAGCGAGCCGAGGGGGAGAAGAGAAGAGCAAGAGAAGAGAACGGAGAGCGTGTCGCTCTTTTGTTGCCTGGGGCGTGGTTCCCCAAGGGGCGTTTCAGGTTTCCAGAGGGACTGCCTTTCTAAACTTAATGTCTAAAAGAAAAGAAATCTATTTGCACGTATTATAATCAAACATTTTCCACAATCGAACCTCAATGTTTGAACGGTTGTACTGTTCTAAGTTAAGCATTTGGTAACAGGAAACAATTGTCAGATTATTGGTCAGGATATTTATACATTTAACGGCATTTCCGACGAAGGCATGTAATACTTATTTCGTCCACTTGGGGGAGCTCAGGTTACATGAGGAAAGCTTGGATTAAACCAAAGATCATCTCTCCTTAGGAACTGGGAATTTGTTGATTCATCCTTAAATTCAAGCTGGCGATTAAGAGTATAGTAAAACATTCCTTTGTCATCATTTCTAAAGGAATTTTGTAGGAAAGTATTATGAACAAGCATTGATTACATTAGATGAGTGTCTTGCTGAAAATAAAAACACTGCAAAAGTTTTTCTTTTTGTACACACAAGTCT
This sequence comes from Micropterus dolomieu, assembly GCF_021292245.1. NCBI lineage: Eukaryota > Metazoa > Chordata > Actinopteri > Centrarchiformes > Centrarchidae > Micropterus > Micropterus dolomieu. The sequence continues at coordinate 4,906,467 of NC_060161.1, forward strand.
TTCTTTTCAGCACTAAAATCAACAACAGATAGTAACCACATGTTAACATAACTACTCAAATAGAGGCAAACGTAATCAAGTAACTAAAGATTTAATTAAACTTAATTAAATGCTTTGAGTCTTTGGAAACTGCAGTCTTAAGTTATTGAAAGTTCAGCTCTCTGGATCATGTCACACTTGGGTGAGACAGGGGTTTTCTTTTTGATTGCGTAATAAAACAAAGAAAAAGGTCAGTTGCCACGGAAACATGTGTGGGGGGGGCAAGTTTTGATAGGCTGTTCAGGGAGATGCTAATTGTTGGTTCGTGTCCCTTTGTCAGTTTAACAGTCAGGCCCCGCGTTATCAGTTTCGGAATCAAAAAGGTGCCAGTTTTATGGTTGGACTAGCACATCGAGAAAGCAAATTTGACCCCTCCCCCTTCTTCTCTGGGAGAGGAGAGAGGAATCTGGAGTAGCTCCAAATTTATTCAATATAAAATGCACAAATCCACACCGTTGTTCACTACAAGAAAAATATGGTGTTTTTTGAAAATTAAACCATGTAAACTTGTTCTGGTATAACCCCTAAATAAGATTTGGAATCTGAAAATGAGCATAATACCACCTCTTTAACTAGGCTGGTTATTGCGGCGATGCAGCCCTCTAGTGGGCAATTTAAAAGAAAACAGCACAGTTCTCAAACACAGGAGCCTGCCTGGCTTGCTCTAATTGACAAAGTATAATGCACAAATTCACCTCTTGATCTTTCTCTATCATGGTTCTATAAAGCCCCATGGAGCCACAACCAAATTCAAACCATGTAAAAACCACAGATGTGGTTGTATTGACAATATGTTGTCAATATTCGATTGAGCCACTACTCCGGCTAAATCTGTCCATTTTCACAATCTTTCCTGAGTATACAACATGCAGCCCATGTGATGAGTTAACGTAAGAGTCCAAGACTATTTACGCATGCGTGAAAATCTTGTCCCATACTCATCTTTTGATCTTAAACCCAAATGTCTTCAGTGAACAACAAAAACAAAAGGGATTTGCCTCATCGTTCCAAGACTTTTGGAGGGGACTGTATGTATGTACACAATACATCTGCAACACAAACCTGGAATAATGCACATATTTGCCACATTGTTCTTTCTCTACAAATAGTTGTATTATTTTTCTCTTTTATTATTCTAATAACTTGCATTTGTTTACTCCATATTTATATATTTTCAACTTGTTGTCCACCTGTATCACCTCATCACAAAAGCAAATTCCTCATATGTGTGACTTGACTGCGGATGTGTCGGCGTCTGTGCTGGAGGTTCTGTTTGAGTTTAATGTTTCAAGTTGTATTATTAGTTCTTAAGGAGGATGCCTGACTGCTCTCTGATGAACTCCAACAAAGGGACTCGCTCCTGTCCCACTTTAAGACCTGTCTCCCATTGCTATTTAACTTCTTGATGACAGAGCACTCACGAATGTTAACCTCACAAGACACTCTCCAGCACACGTCAGTGTGGGATCCCTCTTGTCATCCGCGGCCCTGCTCGACAACAAACGGGTCTGCCTCTCCACCTCACCTGTGCCTCTCCAACCGCTTTGTGACTCTGGCGACTGACGGTGACCAGATGCACCCCGCTGATTCCCTCTGCTGACAGCACCCAGAGGTGTGGCTAAACAATAGGCGAGCCTCTTCAACCATCATCCCGCTCTGCAACTTCCATTGCTCGGCGAAAAATCTTGAAGGAGGCGGAGCTATGGCGATCCGGGGGTCTTCGTCACCCAGAGTTGGAGGGTAATCGCCCTACCAGGTCTGATGCAGCTGCCGCTGCTTCCCTGCCGAGTCCGCTGGCCTCCGCAAATGGTGTGGACAGCCTGGATCACACCCCCACCAACTGTAAGTCTACACAATCTCCATCTCTTCGTCCCTTCTAAATCCCAACCACATTGATAGTTGGAGACCCAGTTCAGGACCATTCTACTCTTCAATGCCGCTACTCGTTGCTTCCCTGGAGCCACAGTGCCAGTCATCCTGGATAAACTCCTGGAACTGCTCCACTCACTCCCAGCCTCCATTTGCCATGTAGTCTTGCATGTAAATGATGTAGATCGGGGACTGTTGTAGCCAATTTTGATGTGTGCTATATGTTGTGTGTTTGTGGTAAATTGTATAGGGATGACGCTCTTCCACCAGTGCACTAGGGGGTACAGGCAGGGAATCACAGTGGTTATGCGTGCTATAGTCTTGAAGTTACCACATAAACTGAGGGAAAGGTGGAGAAACACTGCTTATGAGTTGCAGGAGAGGCACTGTCGTCAAGCAGGTTTCAGTGACATTGTCAGTTTCATTGAGAGGCAAGTATCTATCGTCTATCTATCCTCTGATCCAATCTTTGGAAACAGTCAGGACACATCCATCTTACCACCAAAATATAACAGTGGACATAAAGTCTCATAGGTTCGCCTCAGGGTAAGGGAAGCAGTTTTGCTACCTCCATGGAAGCTGTTAATACTGGAAACACAAATCAAGCGAAAAGGAGAAAAACTGATAAGTCAACAAATGTGTCGTGTCTGCTGTGTGAGGAGGGTCACAGATTGGAGTTGCGCCCCAGAAGGGAGAACAAGCTGCATAGATAGAAAATTGACTTTCTGAAGGTGAAAGGTGTTTGTTTTGGGTGTTTGTTGGACACATGAGCAAAGACTGTCATAGACGTCTGTCTTGCAAGTTTCGTAACCTGAAACATCCTACCTGCCTCCACATCCATTTAAAGGAAAAATATCTCTAATCAGAGTACACACACCAAGAAACAAACTTGACCATATAGGGGCTGGTGTGCCAGACTGTGTCTTGCCAATTGTTCCTGTACAAATCAACGCTATGAAAGGCAGTAAAATGCTAAAGACTTGTGCATTTTTAGATCCCGGCAGTACAGCCACTTTCTGCTCTGAGCGACTCATGAGGGAACTAAAGGTGAGAGGAAGAAACACCAAGATCCTGCTGAGAACCGTGAGCCAAGAAAGGTTTTTCAGCAGTCACGTTATCTCAGGACTGGAGGTATCTGCACTCAATAGTAACACTTTCTTTGAATTGCCTGATGTGTATAAACACAGTATGAGAGACCTGTGATAACATTCCACGACAAGAAGAGCTAAGTGCCTGGCCACATTTACACTCATGTGTCATTGATGCTGATGTGGAGGTGTTGATTGGAACTAACATTTCAAGACTAATGGAACCATAGAAAGTGAGGACACTATGCTGTTAGAACCCTATTGGGATGGATTATCAATGGACCACTGATAGGAGGCAATGAGACTGGGAGCAGCTATCCTACCATTACAGTCAACTGAATATCTATTGCTAACAGAGGAACTGCTGGTGAAGCAATACAACCACGACTTTAATGAGAAATCAGAGGAAAAGCCAGAAATGTCGACAGAAGATCTCAAGTTTATGGAAATCACGAACAGTTCAGCTGAATTCAACAACAGCCATTATTGCATGAGATTACTTTTAAGGGAGGAAAATGGTACCATGCCTAACAACCACCATGTTGCTGAACAAAGGGTCCTCTGTCTAAAAAGGAAATTAAAGAAGAATACACTCACTTTCTCAGTGATGTTATTAAATAATGCAAAAATAGGTGCCAGAAAATCAACTGAAAGGAAAAGAAGGAAAAGTCTTGTACATCCTGCATCATGGCATGTACCATTCTAAAAAGGGAACCTTGAGGTTGACAATCAAGCACAATTTCTACGTGGATGATTGCTTTAAGTCCCTGCCTTCATAGGCAGAGGCCATGGACCTGGTGAGAGACCTGACAACTGTATGCCAGTTGGGGGGGTTTCAGCTGGTGAAATGGATTAGCAACAGCAGGTCAGTGTTGGAATCTATTGATGTGGAGAAAAAAGCCAGGGACGTGAAAGAATTGGATCTCGACAGAGACAATCTCCCTGTTGAGAGAACACAATGGTGTGCAGAAACTGACACCTTCGGGTTCAAAATGGCAGTTCAGGAAAGACCACTCACAAGATGAGGTATCTTGTCTTTAATAAGCTCAGTGTACGACCCCACTGGATTTTAGCACCCTTTACCTTACCTGCCAAATTGATGCTGCAAAATCTCTGGAGGTTGAGCTGTGGTTGGGATGATCACATCCCAAACTACCAACTACAGTGGGTGGCGTGGCTAGAAGATCTAAGAAAGCTCAGCACATTTAGCGTACCAAGATGCATCAAGCCCAAATATTTTGGGACGGCTCACAAGTGCCCAACTACATGACTTCTCTGATGCCAGTGAGGACAGTTATGGTATCGTATGCCATAATATGCACAAAACACACAAGAACGTGACTGAGGTAAATACACAGTCCATGTAGAGAGCGCATTTGGTAATTTTGAGTTTGTGCTGTATCAGTGCGTGACCATGGCATTGTGGGTTGAGTGCTTGCAGTCCATGACACTGACCAACTAGCATAAGCTGCTCATGTTAATGTGCTTTGTCTATTTTTATCCATTTTTAAAGTGTCAGATTTTATTATAAGTTTTATATTCTGTCTTTACAGACTTTCTGGCTGTGGACTCTCAGAGACTCACTGTAAAGTCGTGGCCTCAGCTCTGAAGTCCAACCCCTCCCATCTGAGAGAGCTGGACCTGACGAAAAACAAGCTGCAGGATTCAGGACTGAAGCTGCTGTCTGATAATCTGGAGAGTCCCCACTGTAGACTGGAGATTCTGAGGTCAGTTCATGTGCTCTTATCTTATGTATATCTACCAAATTTAAATCCATTACAGGAATTTAAAATTTCCTTCAGTTCTCTGTCTCCCTGTTATATGGGTTTGTCTGAGCACAAATCACAATAAGTGTTGTTGTGTCAAGCAACACGCACGGCATCGCTTGGCGAGCTCTCGCGCAAGCTGCTGTCAAAGAATTTGAACCTTTGCACTGAACCCAGCTTCCAACGCAGCGCAAACCCCTTCTTTTCTGAAAAGGCCTTTATGGAAGAACAAAGTCCTCTGCAGACCTTCAGTTACTGAACATTTAACCTTATATTCTGTCTGTGTTGAGAAAATGTTGCCAGGTATAAAACACTATCATAGCATCAGGAGATTATAGACTTCCAAGACTACCAATTACCTGCATTTCAGTAATTAATAACAATGCATGAGAGATATTCTCAATGTGTTTGAGATTTCATTTTCAATAAAGCTTCCTCAATAACAATTTCCACTGGGGGATAAATTAAATTAATATAATATCTATATCTATAATCTTATATTAATAATAATACTTAAATATAATAGACCTATAATAGTTAATGTAATTAAATATTTAAAATCGACTTAAGTAATTACTAGTATTGTTAAATAAATTAATGCATAATAGTTGTGATAATCGTGAAGCCATGCGTATTTCTTTGACTATAATCTTACCAACAAAATCTGTAATCGTAGTATCCCTACAACCATCTCTAGGGTTTACAGAGGAAGGTCCGAAAAGGAGAAAATATCCAGTGAGCAGCAGTTGTGTGAACCGGGAGATTTACATCATGCATGTGCAGCCGACAAATAAGCATCAACTGCATGATGCTATATTGTCAATATGGACCAAAGTCTGTTGTTGAAAATATGGGGGTGGGTTGATTCTTAGATGCATTGCGGTGCGGGCGTGGGGGACTATTTTTTTTGTGGGTGGGGGTTGGTGTGGGTGGGGGTGCTT
>NC_060161.1:4912189-4917788 GCF_021292245.1 Micropterus dolomieu
TCATAGCATCAGGAGATTATAGACTTCCAAGACTACCAATTACCTGCATTTCAGTAATTAATAACAATGCATGAGAGATATTCTCAAAGTGTTTGAGATTTCATTTTCTATATATATATATATATATATATGGATGAGAGTTGACAACAGTTACAGTTCAGTTTATTACCGTCCTCAATAACAGTTTCCACTGGGGGATAAATTAAATTAATAGTCCTTATATTAATAATAATACTTAAATATAAAAGACCTATAATAGTTAATGTAATTAAATATTTAAAATTGACTTAAGTAATTACTAGTATTGTTAAATAAATTAATGCATAATAGTTGTGATAATCGTGAAGCCATGCTTATTCCTCTGACTATAATCTTACCAACAAAATCTGTAATCGTAGTATCCCTACAACCATCTCTAGGGTTTACAGAGGAAGGTCCGAAAAGGAGAAAATATCCAGTGAGCAGCAGTTGTGTGGACCGGGAGATTTACATCATGGATGTGCAGCCGACAAACAAGCATCAACTGTGTTTTGCTACATTGTCAATATGGACCAAAGTCTGTTGTTGAAAATATGCCATGAACAATTAAGGCAGTTCAGAGGGCTAAAGGGGGTCACCATGATGTCACATCACCATGACATGACATTAAGACCTCGCGGGACCAAGGTGACAGGCACCGAGTCAGGTGTTGTGTTGTGCTGAATTATGCATGCCTGCTGAAAATTGCATGCACTTCCAAATAGCTACTGCTTTTAAACACTATAATAATCAGTGGTGATGAATGATTCGTATATACAGTATCTCACAAAATAACTTATAAATATTTATATATAAATATAAAAAATTTTTGTAAATATGATATCTTTTCATGTGACAATACTGAAAAATCCCCACGACCCTGTACACAGGATAAGCAGTTGACGATGGATGGAGGGATAGATGAATACTGAAAAAATTACACTTTGCTATAGGGATGCACCGAAATGAAAATTCTTGGCCGAAGCCGAATATAGTGAAAAAAATTGCCAAATACCGAACAAGTACATTCACATTTGTTCCATTTGTTTTGACTTTTTTTTTAAACCATTGCATAAATTCATCAAGTCCGACCCAGTGTGATAAATAATGTTGTATGTGGTTCTCGTACGGCGTAACATGAAGACTTCAGAGACTCTCTTCAGGCAGGACTCTCATACTGCAGCACTTGTCTTTGTAAAGAGACAGACTGACAGGATAAATTCTCTAACCTGCCTGTCAGCTCGCACTGGGCTGTTTCAGTGGATTTACCACAAAGGCTTGAATATGTGTGCACTCCAAATTCAGGTGTGGCTATCTTAATCGCCTTCTCACAAACAAGAGACAGAAACACTCAAAGTGGTTCTTTTCTAAGAAGTCAGCCACAGATCGAGTGGATGCGCTAGGAGACAATTCAGCAGAACAGCGTCCGTTTCCCGGAGTTACCAGTTGGAGGAGCAGCAGCTCTGTTTGGGATTCTTCAGAAACTGCGCAGGGAAAAACGTGCAGGTGCGCTGGTTAAGCTGAGACAGCGGGGATTTCGCACTGCACTCCCTTCAATCCACCTGGCGAATGTCCACTCTCTGGCCAACAAAATCGACGAACTGCTTCTCCTCATCAGAACTAACTCGGACTTCTGCAGATTTGCTGCCCTCTGTTTCACCGAATCCTGGCTCACCGAGTGCATCCTGGACAGCGCACTTCACCTAAAGGGATTTAATCTCATCGTGAAAGGGAGCTCGCAGGAAAAACACGGGGAGGCGGACTCTGTTTCTATATAAACGAAGGTTGGTGCACAGATGTCAGTGTTGAAGAAATCATGCAGGCCTCACCCAGAGACATTATTTATAAACTGTAAACCATTTTATTCACCGCGGGAGTTTTCCTCGTTTGTCCTGGTCACTGTTTACATTCCACGTCAGGCCTGTGTTAGTGAGGCGTTACTACACCTGGCCGACCAGATAACTAACGTGGAGAAAAAACATCCAGACTCCCTGCTCATTGTTCTTGGGGACTTTTAACAAAACAAACGTCAGCCATGAACTTCCAAAATACAGACAGCATATTAAGTGTCCCACCAGGGACGCTAACACACTGGACCACTGCTACACAACATTAAAGGACGCCTATCGCTCTGTTCCCCGTGCAGCCTTGGGACTCTCTGATCACTGTCTGGTACATCTTATCCAGACACACAGGCAAAAACTGAAATCTGCTAAACCTGTTGTAAAGACTGTGTAAAGATGGACCAACGAGTCAAAGCTGGAGTTACAGGCCTGCTTTGACTGCACTGACTGGAGTGTTTTTGAGGCTGCAGCCACTGACCTGGACCAACTAACTGACACTGTGACATCTGTTTTTGTGAGGACGTGTGTGCCGACTAAAACCTTCCGCACATACAACAACCAAAAACCCTGGTTCACAGCGAAACTCAGGCAGCTTCGTCAGACCAAAGAGGAGGCATTCAGAAGTGGGGACAGAGTCTTGTGCAACCAGGCCAGGACACTGACTAAAGAGGTCAAAGCTGCAAAGGGGTGCTTTGCTGAAAAGCTAAATGACAGCTTCACACCTCAGTGTGGAGAAGCCTACGGACACTCAAACTACAAGAGACCATCCCCCAACACTGCTGGTACTCAACGACTGGCTGACGAGCTGAATGGTTTCTACTGTAGGTTTGAAAAGCCCACAGTCACACCTCTCCCCGACTCCAACGCCATCTTCAAACAGTCACCTTCCCCCTCTGACCTCTCACCTGCACTCAAGATCTGTGAAGAGGACATGAGCCACCTCTTCCAGAGGCAGAAGATCAGGAAGGCTCCTGGCCCTGATGGTGTGTCTCCATCCTGCCTGAAAATCTGTGCGGACCAGCTGGCCCCCATCTTCACTCAGATCTTCAACAAATCACTGAAGCTGTGTGAAGTTCCCTCCTGCTTCAAACGCAAACCCAAAAAAACCCTCCATTTCTGGACTGAATGACTACAGGCCCGTCGCCCTGACATCTGTAGCCATGAAGTCCTTTGAAAGACGAGTGTTGGCCCACCATAAGGACTTTATAGGCCCCCTGCTGGACCCCCTGCAGTTTGCGTACAGGGCTAACAGGTCAGTGGATGATGCAGTCAACTTGGGTCTGCATCACATCCTGCAACACCTCGACTCTCCAGGGACATATGCTAGGATCCTGGTTGTGGACTTCAACTCGGTGTTCAACAGCATCATCCCGGACATCCTCAGCACCAAACTCACCCAGCTCACTGTGCCAGCCTCCACCTGTCAGTGGATCATAGACTTCCTGACTGACAGGAGTCAGCAGGTGAGGCTGGGGAACATCACATCCAGCACCCGGACTATCAGCACTGGCGCCCCCCAGGGGTGTGTGCTCTCCCCACTGCTCTTCTCCCTCTACACCAACGACTGCACCTCAGGAGACCCATCTGTCAAACTCCTGAAGTTCGCTGACGACACAACGGTCATCGGCCTCATCTGGGACAGTGATGAGTCGGCCTACAAACGGGAGGTTGATCAGCTGGCTCTCTGGTGCAGCCAGAACAACCTGGAGCTTAACACGCTCAAAACCGTGGAGATGACCGTGGACTTCAGGAGGAGCCCCCCCACTTTGCCCCCATCACCATACTCAACAGCCCTGTGTCTGCTGTGGAATCCTTCAGGTTTCTGGGTTCCACTATAGCCCAACACTGACACGATCATTAAGAAGGCCCAGCAGAGGATGTACTTCCTGCGTCAGCTCAGGAAGCTCAACCTGCCTTAGGAGCTGCTGATCCACTTCTACAAAGCCATCATCCAGTCTGTTCTCTGCACCTCCATCACTGTCTGGTTTGGATCTGACACCAAAAAGGACAGGAGCAGACTACAACGGACAGTCAGGACTGTAGAAAAAAAATAATCGGTGCCAACCTGCCCTCCATTCAGGACTTATACATTTCCAGAGTCAGTAAACGGGCAGGAAACATCACTGCAGATCCATCTCACCCTGGACACAACCTGTTCCAGCTTCTCTCCTCTGGTAGGCGCTACAGAGCACTGTACGCCAAAACCAACAGACTCAGAAGCAGTTTCTTCTCACAAGCCATCACTCTGATGAACAGCTGATTTCTGACTCAGTGTCAGAACAACTCCAGTGCAAAAACCCAGTAACTCTGCCTCTAATCAGACACCTGTTCACTGGCTAACATTATTTATTCACCATTCTCCATTTCAGTGCTGTTCATACTATGTCATATTGTATATACACTGTATACCAATACACCTACCTCAGGTCATAGGTCCTATTTATTTTTTCCAGCATCCTTTGCACTATACTCTACCACACTGTGTACATGTATGTGTACCTGTATATCATATCCAGGCCGCTGTCTTTTCACTCCTCTTAAAAAACGCCCAGTGGCGGCTCGTCCCGTGCGTTCAGTGAGAACCACAGTGCGCACTGTGCGTTTTCTCGTGAGGCGAACAGATCCATCTCTGACTCCCCGAATCTGTCCCACAGTTCCTGAGTAAGAGTGGAATTCAGTCTCCACTCGTTCTGAGACGGACCGCCGCGTGACATGAGGTCCGCGTCTCGGTTCTGAACACCGGGAATGTGGAGTGCTCTGATAGAGCGCAGGTTCGCGTGGGCCCACAGCAGCAGGCTCCTGGCTATCTCTAGTAGCCGAGCGGACGCCGCCTGACGGTTTATTTAAGCAGCGGCTGTCATGTTGTCTGTTCTCACCAGCACATGTTTGTCTCAACAGTGGAGCAAATTGTTTCAGCACTTTCAGCACTGTGGACAGCTCCAGGCAGTTTATGTGGAGAGATAGAGGCTGTGCCCAACCAATGAGAGACGTGTCTGTGTAAACTGTGACGTCACTTTCCCGAGGGGTCCCCCGCTGAAAACACGTGAGGGGATTTCCAGTACGTCAGGTCTGACTGTGCTGAGGGAGGGAAGGACAGCTGGTGTCTTTTGTGCTTTGCGGGATCGAGGGGGAGACGGCCGAACCATCTCTGTATTTTCCTAATGTGGAGGAGACCCAGAGGGACCACCACGTAACTGGCAGACATCATGCCCAGGATCACAGACAAAGCCGCTTTGTGAGGAGCGATGCGTGAAAGCAGAGAGCCGAGAGCTTCCAGCCTGGCTGGAGATAATATGGCTCTCATGTGGGCTGAGTCCTGATGCACTCCCAGATGGATTATTGACTGGGAGAGGAGAGCTCTTCTGCCAGTTTATAAAAGGTACTCGTTTACATTGAAGATTAACGCCCCCCTCCAGCCAGTTTTAACTGCCGTTTTTGGTAAATGCTCTCTCAAACAGAGAATGGGGGTGTGGTTAATAGACGGACATAATACATTACCATGACAACCAAAAACTGACCGGCTGGAGTGTTCACTAATGATATGCTGTGTTAACATCACTACACTGTAAAGTTTAGTACACTGTCTGGCAGGAGTAGCTATTACTTACCCATGATAGAAACTAATGTGTGTGGATCAGCTGTTACCAATCATACAGTCGATGGTCCTGTCACGCACTGCACACGATAACTCCCACTACGTTTTATGGTGCGCTTATTTTACCGCTGGGGTGGGGGGG
>NC_060161.1:4917808-4920925 GCF_021292245.1 Micropterus dolomieu
GCGGGTGGGGTGGGGGGGGGGTGCCTCCGCCAATGCATTGGTAAAACGGCCGTCACTGCAGACTGTATATAAGACAGTGGCAGGTGAAAGTGCGACGCGTTTTCTGTCATCTGTCCTCCCTGTGCTGTCATTATGCATAAATGCCTTAATGAAAATGAACAGCACCTCTGTTAGCTAACTTTCTGCAATTACTACACCTGGCTAACTACAACTTAGTTAACTTAGCTCACTAAACTAGAAAGACAAACCAACAATCAGACACAGCGAGACATACCTACTGTAAGTTCTAAGTAAATGACATGATAAATTCGTTAGCTAGCTCACAACGATGTTTATGGGTTTGATGCTCTGACTTAACGAGGCGTGACAGTTTTTTTATGAGGCATGACACTGTGCCTGCGCAAGCTTGGAGAATGACTTATGGAATTACTATAGTCATACGTCACAACCCCATTTTAACAACAATATTTGCAACTTTGAGCACAAAATTAAGCCATTTGTCAAAATATGAAATGTTAAAATACACTGGAGGGAGCTTTAAGAGAACGAGCCTCTCTCTTTGCTCAGTGCACATTTGATTTTTATTGTTCAAACTGATAAACGTAGTTTTTTGCAAATATTCACTCACTTTGAATTTGATGCCTGCAACACGTTCCAAAACAGCTGGGACAGGGGCATGTTTACCGCTGTGTTACATCACATTTCCTTTTAACAACACCCAATAAGCATTTGGGAACTGAGAGCACCAATTGTTGAAGCTTTGTAGGTGGAATTCTTTCCCAACTTCAGTTGCTCAACAGTCCGGGGTCTCCGTTGTCGTATTTTGCGCTTCATAATGCGCCACACAGTTTCAATGGGAGACGGGTCTGGACTGCAGGCAGGCCAGTCTAGTACCCGCACTCTTTTACTACGAAGCCACGCTGTTATAACATGTGGAGAATGTGGCTTGGTATTGTCTTGCTGAAATAAACAGGGACATCCCTGAAAAAGACGTTGCTTGGATGGCAGCATATGTCGCTCCAAAACCTCTATGTACCTTTCAGCATTAATGGTGCTTCACAGATGTGCAAGTTACCCCTGTCATGGGCACTAACACACCCCCATACCATCAGATGCTGGCTTTAGAACTTTGCGCTGATAACAATCCGGATGGTTCTTTTCCTCTTTGGCCCCGAGGACACGACGTCCATAATAACAACAATTTGAAATGTGGACTCGTCAGACCACAGCACACTTTTCCACTTTGTGTCAGTCCATCTCAGAGGAGCTCAGGCTCAGAGAAGCCGGCGGCGTTTCTTGCTATATGGCTTTCGCTTTGCATGGTAGAGTTTTAACTTGCACTTGTTGATGGCGACAGACTGTGTTAACCGACAATGGTTTCCTGAAGTGTTTCTGAGCCCATGTGGTAATATCCTTTACACATTGATGTCAGTTTTTAATGCAGTGCAGCCTGAGGGGTCGAAGGTCACGGCCTTCAATGTTGGTTTTTGGCTTTGCCGCTTACGTGCAGAGTTTCTCCAGATTCTCTGAATCTTTTGATGATATTATGGACCGTAGATGATGACATCCTTAAATTCCTTGTACGTTGAGAAATGTTGTTCTTAAAACGTTGAGGCTATTTGCTCACGCAGTTGTTCACAAAGTGATGAACCTCGCCCCATCCTTGCTTGTGAATGACTGAGCCTTTTGGGGATGCCACTTTAATACCCAATCATGACACTCACCTGTTTCCAATTAACCTGTTCACCTGTCGAATGTTCCAATGTATTTTTGAGCATTCCTCAACTTTCCCAGTCTTTTGTTGCCCCTGTCCCAGCTTTTTTTTTTTCCTAACGTGTTGCAGGCATCAAATTCAAAGTGAGTGAATATTTGCAAAAAACAATAAAGTTTATCAGTTTGAACAGTAAATATCTTGTCTTTGTAGTGTATTCAACAACAAACAGAAGGCGAGCACACTTACTGATTGAGTGGCTGATACAGAGTCCAAAACAAAGGTAGTTCAAACAGAAATCCAAATCCAAGAAGTGCAGGGAACAGGGAGACACGACGAGAAAGGCTGGCAACCGGACAACACACGGCAACACTGAGAAACATCATACAATGACCCGACAAAGACTGAGGAGGACACCAAACATATATACACACACCAGGGACTAACGAGCAGGGCGGGAGTGACTCAGGTGACAGACATGAGGCTAACGTGACAGGCAGAGGCAGAAGGAGGGAGAGAGACAGTGAGCAGAGGGAAACAGAGAGACTGACATGCAGGCAGAGAGACAACCGGGGGAACAGACGGAACAAAGGTTACTGAACACAAAACAGACCAGAGTGAACACTTAACATGAACTAAGGTACAGGACTGGGAACAAGGACAAAGAACTAAAACGCAGGAACAAGAGTTAAGGCAGTGACTAAGAAACAATATAACAAGTAGACTACCAAACTTCAAACCAAAGCAATATCAAATCAACACAGGACTACGAGCTAGAACACCAGACAAGACATAAACACTAAGGACAAGGAAACGAGAAGAACAGGTAAACAGAAGGACACCAGAAACAAATGGCAAAAACTCAAACTCACAGGGAAAAACTACAACTCATGACATATTCTGGTTTTATTTACGTTTTACACAATGTCCCAACTTCACTGGAATTGGGGCTGTACTGAAAGTCTTATTTATTTCATATTGGCCATTTTGGAATTCTATAGAAAAGCTCTTTCTTAGTTATTTTTCATAAAATGACACCTGATTGAATTAGAACAACAGCATGTCTGATTTGATCAATATTCCAGACTGGCCTGAGATCAGCAGCATGTTATTGATCTGTGTTGACATGAATAGGTGTATGAATGTTGTGCTGACATTTGGATGATGTCTGTAGAAGGCTGACATTATGATGATCCACAATAACACAATGACAAAGTCCCTCTACTCATTTTAGGGAAAAGCTCATTGATTAGGACATAGTAATGTTGAGCTCCACATCTGATTGGATTAGAAATGGATTTTTATCTCCATCATTTATTCTTTATTCAGATTGAGGGGCTGCAGTTTGTCAGAGATCAGCTGTGCTTCTCTGGCCTCAGCTCTGAAGTCCAACCCCTCCCATCTGA
>NC_060161.1:4920945-4932664 GCF_021292245.1 Micropterus dolomieu
TAGACTACCAAACTTCAAACCAAAGCAATATCAAATCAACACAGGACTACGAGCTAGAACACCAGACAAGACATAAACACTAAGGACAAGGAAACAAGAAGAACAGGTAAACAGAAGGACACCAGAAACAAATGGCAAAAACTACAACTCATGACAAATACCACTCCAAATTTATATGAAGGAGGATTAAAAATAACTAATCTTAAATGTTTAATGGGGTACAGATGAACATTGTATTTATTTTCATTCTTTAAACACATTACACAAGAATAATAAGGTAAGCAGATAGTTGTAAAAATATCAAATGTTCTCCACTTGTTATCCTGTAGTTACACAGTAATTCTAGGGGTGTGGGCTCTAATAAAAGTATCTACTGTTCTCCTATGCTCTATAATCACACAGTAACAACAAGCTATGTGCTGTTCTCCCATTCTGTATTTACACATAAACAAGAAGGAATGTAAGGGGAAATATAAAAGTATTTATATTGTTTTTGGTTATTTTCTGTGTTGCTCTCCTTCGTCTCCTTCTTCTTCTTTCTATCCTCCTCTGACAAAGATGCAAGTGATGGCCACTTCATGCTACCTGCTCTTTCTTCAGTGTTTTTTGGCAATAAAGGAAAAAAACACACATAAAATAATTGTTACTCGTTAAGTGCAGCAAAGTTAACTTTAAATTGACTCCACCACACATTAAACATACCTTAATAACAATCACATTTAACATAAGCATACAATTCGGCTGTCAAGATTTATTTTATGTTCAAAATTATTAGCTTCGCCTATGACATTGTAAACTGCATAAATTAGCCTAGTGGCTAGCGGGCTTTTCCTCTCCTCAAAGCCTAACAAATAACATATTTATACTATATCTTACTCACCGCTGGTTAAGTCACTGCAAGAGCAGTAATCAGTGTTTATACAAAACACAAAACATTGCTTAGCGCCACTCTCTACCGAGTGCATGCACCACTAGCAGTAGCAGCCGGTGAGTTTCACATTGCTGTGCTGCTTTAGCAGATATTAATTAGATGTAGAATAGTTCGCTGTTGAAAGATTTTTGCTGGTCACACAAAGTTTGTTCTTTGCACTTTGACATGATAATGGCAGTACTTACAGCTGTCAAAAGATCACCCATCTCCCTTATTCTCCATTCTTCCTTTAGCTTTTTGGCTAACAGCTGACTTCAACAACATAACATGTCAACTTGAACTGCTACCGACCTGCAGCAGAGTCACGCATTAACATCAAGGATAGTGTAGTCGAGACTGCCCAAACCGAGTCCAAGTCAAGACCAAGACCAGAGCAGGGGCTGAGACCAAATCGAGACCAAGACTGAGGGAGGGCGAAACTGAGTCAAGACTTAGACCAGTTCCCCACATTACATGACACACAATTAAATGTGGAATGAGATCATATGTACTGTACTTCTCAAACTGATCTGAAAGATCCACATTCCCATTAAAGCACCCACATACAAACACTAAAACCTGAAATCAACTTAAGTATCTTTATTCCACACTCCTTTTCCATGTTTACTATCTACTTAAAGGTAGAGCTGGGCGTTGTGGCCAAAAATGTTATCACGTTAAAATATGTCATTTGATATCAATAATTAACACGATAAATGTCAAATCATTATTTCTTTCAAATTTAAAGGCACATTGTCACCACATGCCCTGTCCTCAGTCTAACAAACTAACCGCAGTAGCTACTTCCCTCAATACGTTAACTTAGGCTACGTTCACACTGCAGGCCTTAATGCTCAATTCCGCTTTTTTTCCCCCAGATCAGATTTTTTTGTTTGACAGTTCACATTATTAAATGTGGCCCGTATCAGACTTCAGTTTGTACTGTGACCCACATGCGTAGGAGAATAACACAACATCACACTCACCACGCTGTTGCACAGAAGTCAACAAGGAGCAACAGAGGTTAGCTTCGGTTAGCTTATACTTGCTATTCATTGTCCTCTCACGGGTCACATTTCTCCCGAATAATGACAACTGTTCACAACTTTCTGTCCTTTTCATACCGGTTTCTGGCGCTGTAAAACGCACCTGCCACACAACTCACTCCCTTTGTCCCTCTCTCTCTCTCCCAACTGTGTCCACACAGACAAGTGCAGATACGCCTAACTCAGAAGTGGAATAAAGGGAATTTGTGAGCAGATGATAGCAAAGTAGAGAAAAAGGATAGCCACATGTTTAATTATGGCTTTTGTGGAGCAATTTCATTCACCGCAGCTCCGTCTACAGCATAATTGTGACAACAGCTGCTCTAGAGTGACGTCAAAGTCGTGTCAATTCCGAATGTCAAGATTGAAGTCGCATTTAAAAATATGCGATCTGTATCGGATTTGGACCACATATGAAAGTGGCCCAAATTTGAACTGGATAAGATCAGATTCCATGTGACTTGGCCTGTTTACACTGTCATAAAAAGATCAAGTGTGAGTCTCAAATGGGCAAAAAAAATCGGATTTGGGTCACATGGGCTGTCTGAACGTAGCCTAAATTAGGTAGCTTGTGTACCTGGCTAGTGGACAAATAACTTGCAAGCAACCATAGCAAGCAACTGAAACTAGTGCCTTGACACTAAATACAAAGGTAAGCTTGCTAGCTTTGCTAATGTCACAAAGCTTACCTTTCTTTATGCATTCTTTCTAATAATAATATAATAAAAGGAGACATCTTGGAGGTAATTCGGCTCCTGGTAGAACCCTGTCAGAGGCATTGAAGTGGAGCGACCCAGAACATCTCTCATCACCTGTTAGCTGTAAACACTGGCAGGACTGTGTTAAAACTATAGCACAACATCACTGCGCTGTATACTTTATTAAATGTCACATAAATAACAAAACACTGTTGTGAACAGTTACAACTTGACCCTGAACTGACACTAAAGAAAGCAATTAAATGTAGTTGTTATGAGTTGTAGTTTTTTACCTGTGAGTTTGAGTTTTTGCCATTGTTTCATATGTCTATTTGCCTGTTTCTCTCGTTCCTTGTCCTTAGTAGTTTATGTCTCGTCTTTTATCTTAGCTCTTGGTCCTGTGTTTTAGTTCTTTGTCTTTTTTCCCAGTCCTGTGCCTCGGTTATGTTTTAGTATTTACTTCTTGTTCCTCGTCTGCATTATTTTAGTTTAGTCTGCTCTGTATTCTGTGTCTTAGCTCCTTGTTCTGTGTCTCGGTTTATGTCTTAGTGTTTTGGGTTCTGTCCTGTGTCCAGTATCAGTTATATAGTCTGTTGTGTTTTGGGGTTCACTCATGTCCGTCTGTCTGTCACTCATGTCTGTCTTCTTGATGCCTTAGTTTCCAGTTCAGTGTTTTACTTCGCTTCGGTCTGTGTTCCTTGTTGGTGTTAGTTCAGTGGGGATGTGTCTGCTTGTGTCTTGATTCATTTATATTTATTCCTCTGGTCTGTTATGTGTTTTCGTATTGCCTTCTGTGCGTGGATTCCCCAGTATTAAGTCTTGTTGCCTGTCTTCCTCGTCGTGTCTCTCTGTTTCCCTGCTCATGTTGGATTTTGGATTTTCACCTGTTTGCATTTCTGTTTGGATAACCTGTTTTTGGACTCTGTTGATCAGCCACTCTGCTTCTAAGTGTGCTCGCCTTTAGTTTGTATTAAACCCCATTCAACTGTACCTCCTCTGCCTTGGGTCCTGCGTTTGGGTCCTCCAACCTGCCTTACCACCACTTACCGTAACAGTAGTTTTTCAATGAAATCACTTATTCACCACAGTAATGTTACTTACTGCGGTCTAACTCTTATAAAGTGTGCAATCTCATTATAATATTCATTCCCGCTCACCAACCATTTTGTTATCATCCAATACATTTAGCTGTGCTGACATTGCTGAGCTTCCAGTGAAAGATACACAGATAACATTGGTTACTGAAAAGCAGACAGGCGAGCTAATGCTGATGTACAATGTTGGCTGAATGCAGGCAATGTGAACACATGGATTAGTTCAACCTCAAGCTGATAAAAATATTACTTAACATTGCAGTTTACCTTTGTTTCCAGCATGTTGTTCGTAGCTGTCTCCCCGTGATGTCTGTCTATGGCAGCTTATTTTCTGGGAGTATTGTGCCAATATGCTTGGCTTGCTGTGCTGTCCAGGAGTGGATTGGTCACCTGGCAATTCTGGCATATGCCAGAGGGGCCGGACTATTTGTTTCGGGGTGGGCCGGGCAGATTGATAGTAATATCAGTGTTTCCCACACATCAGCTTTACTTGGGCAGCCGTTGAGTACGTTAAGGACCGTCCAAAATATTCGGCGAACCATTTAAGCATTTTGCAGAGAAACACTGAGAGAAATGATCATCCATTACGTTATAAGACTCAGAAGGTGGATATTTCACAAACATGGACCAGGCAAAGCAACAGTGAACACTTTGGTGCAGGTGCAACTGGGTACAATGTTGGTTTCGGTTTCGATTGGCCAACTCATTAACAAGCCTCCTCCACGCACCTGAAGGTGAAAACGGTATCTCAGGTGACAATCGTGAGTGCTGTGTCATTTCGGCCACTTCATAAAAACAGCCCACTGCTGATGGAGAAAGTCAAGAGGGCCGACAAATACAGGGAAAGAAAAAGAAAGAGGTAGGGCAAGCCGCTGTTTTTGCAGCAGAGGTGTATGTTCCGTGCATGTGTGGAAATATTAGAAGTGAAGGCAAGGAGAGCAGAATTAAGTAGGCTAGTGAATAATATTTTTATTCAAGTGTATTCCAATGTTGAGAGCAGTGTCATCACAGACATAAAATGTTACAAATTTGTTACCACTGGTGTCATTGGTGAAAATGCTTTGTTTATTTGCACAATAAGAAAACATGCAATTTAAATATAGACGAAACAAAGGTGCATTGTCCAAGAAAAGTACTTAAGCAACAAAAAAAAGCTACTGATTTTACTGCATTATATTCCATTTTATTGTTATATTTTGAATTGTCACCTGCTGAATTTTGTGCTGCCATTCATTTAAATAAAGATATTTACTCCATAAATTGGTGCAGAAAATGTCTCCAGAATGCATGTGTTTCATGCTCAAAATCCCCCACTCATACATTTTATCATCGAATACTTATTCAAAATAGTGTTAAAATATCTTCTTGTCTTGTTCTCGTGACCAAAGTCTTTCATCACACCCCTATTTTCAGACCTTATGTCACCAGCTGTTTTCAACACAGAGTGATACACTTGCTGTTACATACAGTAGGCCTACTGCTTATATTATTTCACCATCTGTAAACAAATGGCTGCCTCTTAGCCCGGAACATTGGTAATAACAGTTTCAACATGTCTATATGAAAAGCAGCCGCCATGCCAGTGTTTATGTTTATTGTGGGATCTCTGTATTAAAGTGTGTTTTGGATTATTCTCGCTCATGAGTTCAAGCTGAGCACACGCACACACCTGGTTGAAATCTTAAAACCGCACCAACAGTGGTCACTGAAAACTACATATTGCCCCTTTAACAAAGCTAGACAAAGTGAGCAGGTGAAGAAGCAACAATAAATGCTTAAACTTCACTTTAGCGGATGTATTCAACATGCAGCTTAACAGTGTGTTATCACAGCAGTGCAACAGCCCACGTTCAGAGCAATTAGGCAGACAGACAAGAAAGAACAGCAGGAAAGCCTGCCATAATGCAGAAGATGCAGTGATGTAAGAGGGAATAGCCAGCAACAATGTCCAGCCAAGGAGGAAATGTGCAATAACTACAGGAAAAAGGTGTGCAAAACCAAAAAAAAAGTGTGAAATTCAACGGTGATTGAACAAATGAAGATGTTGCATATCCGGGCTCACTGGCAGCCGCTGGAAATGTCAGTCCATGGATGACAAACATATGTAGATAATCTCAATGCACTATTCAAAAATTGACACTGGCGCAGATGTCAGCACAATACCACAAACACTGTACATCCAGGGCCAGTTCTGCAGGCTGGAGAGGCCAACAAAGATTCTGCTGGGGACAGGAGGGATGCGTCTGACAGTGTAAGGGAAGTTCACAGCCATTCTCAGTAAGAACAGTGAGAGAACTGTGGGGGAAATACATGTTGTGAAGGACCTGTGCATACCACTGCTAAGCAAGCTTGCTGCAGTGGCACTGCAGTTGGTCAACCTCAACTCCAAAGAGACTGTAAAAAGGGAGTTTCCAAAGTTTTGCCTGGATTGGGCAAATGCAGGGTGAGTACAGTATTGTACTGAAGGTGCTCAGCCCATTTCCCTCTCAATAGCCAGGTGCATCTACCTCCCACTCCCCCAAAGTTTAAAGAGGAGCTCGACCGTATAGAGCAACAGTTATAAATATATAACAGTTATATTACTGAATGGTGTGTGCCGATGGTGGTGGTGCCTAAACACACAGGCATGGGCAAGGTGGGAATATGCACTTATTTCACTGAGCTGAACAAATCAGGGGTGAGAGAGAAGCATCCCCTCCCTTCAGCTGAACACACCTTAGGACAGCTTTTTGGGGCCAAAGAGTTTTCAAAGCTAGACACCGTCGCAGGATTTTGGCCTATTCCACTGTCCAAGGAGTCATCTCGGCTGATTGTTACAATCGCCTGTGCTTTAGAATCTCATCAGCACCAGAACACTTCCAGAAACACAAGTCACGCATCCTGCAGCCTGAAGGGTGTTCTGTGTCAAATGGATGATGAGCTCATTTTGGGAGCCACACAGACGGGATGACAGACTGCGGAGGGTGCTGTCACGCCTTTCTTCTGTGGCATATGCTTCAAGAGCCCCCAGCAGCACCGAACAGCAATAGGCCCACTGCATAGGGACTGCAGGAGGAGGAAATCAATCATGTTGACTATGCCATAGTAAGTCTCACAGACACAGAAAGAGGCTAAGATAAAAGTTCTGTGCAGAAGGATGGCCATACAAGTTCTCTACTGAAAGAGTGTTCCAGCCCTATTTGCCATTCTCAGGTGATCTCACAGTCCAAAATGGTGTGCAACTACATGGCAGCAGGATAGTCATTCCAGCATAATTCAGGGCAGACATGCTGTCCAAACTGCACGAGGGCCATGTGGTAAAAACAAAAAATAGAGGGAGCCAAACATTCAGTGTGGTGGCCAGGCCTCAGCAGAGAGCTAACACAAATTATAGAAAACTGTGACATGTGCAGCCATGACAGAATCTCAATCTCAGCGATAAAAATTAGACCAACTGAGTTCCTGCCTAGGCCATGGTCTACTGTAGGAGCACATTTGTTTCCTACACAAAACCTGGTCATTACCTGGTCATTGTGAACTATTTCTCAAGATATTTTGAAGTGGCCAAACTGACATCCACAACAGGACAATCAAAAGTCTCAAGAAATCCAGCAACCTTTATCTCACCATCATGGCCTACTGCCCTGCTCTTCTGGCAAATGGACACAGTCGCACTGAACTTCTGATGGGAAGGAAAATAAGAATACCAGTTCCTGTCATTACATCCCAGTGTCACGATCGTGGTGTGGAGGCAGGTTGGAGGACCCAAACGCAGGACACAGAGCGGAGCAGATATAGTGCAACAAAGGGTTTTAATATAACAAAAAGCGAGCACACTTACAGGTGAGTGGCTGAATAACAGAAATCCAAAATCCAATATCCAAAAGTACAGGGAGACAAGCCAAGCCGGTTACAGGCAGGCAGAGAGTACACGCACGACAGACTGGGGAGTAACATGAACAATGACCGGACAAAGACAAGACAGAAACACCAGGTAAATATACACAGGGACTAACGAGCAGGGCGGGAGCAACACAGGTGACAGACATGAGACTAACGAGGCAGAGAGAGAGAGTGAGCAGAGGAAAACAGAGAGACTTGACATGACAAGCAGACCTGCGGTAGAGTGAATAAGCGAGAACACAGAACTAGAACACAGTACAGAGCTTAAGAGAGAACACAAGACCCGGAGTAAACACTAAAGACATGAACTAATGTACAAAACCAAGAACATGACATGGAATCAAAGACCAACTAAATAACAGATAATGAACTGACCACACAATAACTCAGAGGAACTCAAAACACAACAGACTGCATGGCAGATACTGGACACCAGACAGGACAGAACCCAAAAGTGCAACACAAAGGATGGCCAACCGGCAGAGCGTGACACCCAGCTCAATCTGGCACGGAGAACTCGAAGGACAAAACAGGGGTACAGACAAAACCAGCGGCAGAACTATGATTGAAGACACAGAGCACATGACATGCCAAAGACTTGATGGAGAGAGACACTGGTGTCTACTGCTGGCATGCCAAAGTCCTTCATCACTGAGACACCCATGGGTGCCCTGCAAAGAAATGGGCACCATCCCTTGCCAACCTTTGTGGCTCCTGAAACATCTGCCAACCCAACTGGATAAGAGGTAAGCTGAAGAGCCTTCTATTTGCAGTTTGAAAGGGCTTATTATTGTTTATTCCTGCGACTGCACAGGGAATATACTTTGTTTATAAAGGGGGGATGTAGTATTAGGTTTAATACAGAGGGCGGAACCTTGTGGAGGTAACTGCGGAATAAACAATAAAGCTGTGGGATCAATAGGCATGGTGCTGTGGTTCTTCTGTAGAGCCTCCTTTAAGGTTTCGGTGTACCTATAAACCACTTAAAAATGTACACTGTGCTAATACTAATAAAGGCACAGAGTTATCACTGCAGTGCAACATGGTTTCTCTCTGTAGCTGTTACCTTTTTAACAATCACAACACTGCAAATGAAGAACAACCTGTTATCTGAATTTATACTGTGTCCTAATGTTATTTTTTGTACTTCATTGTCTGGAAAGTTTGAGTAATGTGGTCCAAACCCTGCTTCAATCAGTTTACTTGCGAACTGAAACACTATTGTACCTTAATAGAACACTTAGCGATGTATCCATAACAACAGTTAATGGGAGAAATAACAGAAAAGAAAAACCTTTGTAATAAATGCAGAAAGTCATCTGTATCTTTGTTAGTGAATAGTGGTGAAGGGCATGGGTTCCATTTTGGCCCCTAAACATAACTGAAAATAAGATTGGACTTATTACTGTTTCACAATTCAGGCAGAGGAAATGTTTCATGATATTAATCTGTACGTCATGTTGATTACAGACAAGATAAACATACAAGAGCATTTCAAACCGATGTGACCCCGATGCAGAAGACACAGAGTAAACTGAAATCAGAGATGCTGTACCAAAAATAAAGATTTTATTTACAATTGATTATAATGGAAAATTGTTTAATTAAGTAGCAGGCCTACCATAATTTGAAGACTTACAGCTTATTCAGGACAAAGAAAGGTCGTGCATTTTATGAGTAGGCCTTACTACATGGTACCTCCTACGCTGTCCATGGAGACGTTCCTGACATTTCACCATAGCCTACATTGTGTATATTATGATGTGTTATGTATATTTTGTTTGTGTAAAAAAACAAACAAACAAAATAATGCTGAAGCTGAGTTGCTTGTGATAATCGCTGTAGTATGTAGGACATCGTCTAATGCTGAGGGTAAAATATGTAGTTAGCCTAGTCTTGCTAGGTTTATATCCTATCCTATATTGAATAGTGGGCCATAGGAAATCCTATGACACATTGAATAATTAGTAGATAGGAAATACAGCAAGAAGATTCTGAGGTGTGAAAGGCCCCTTAAAGAGTCCATTGTCTATTATGCTGGCTGGAAGGTGGAATCTTTGTCACTTGATGACCAGATCTTCATGACTCTCATGAAGCTCCATCATATCTACACCAACGTGCGTCGTGCTCAGCTCTTCCAATGTAGCTGCACTTGTGTGACAAATATAATACTTACATTCATTCATGTTCTCCATGAGTTGTGGTTTAAGGACACCATGAACACTGTGCTGAGTCAGGAAAAAAACCTGTCAAGCTTATTGTCTTTATTCCTGATGTATAGCAACTGCAGGATACTCACAGATTGCACAGAAGTTGCTACTTCAGCCTACATGGACCTTCAGAAGTGCACCTACTCTTCATACATAGGAATACATTAATTAAAAAATCTTGCTGTGAAAATATACAGCAACAAACTGCATCCTGGAATAGTCTCTGACAAGGACATTGTGGCTAAGAGTTGAATTCTAAATGTCTCCATTTCAGGTGATCTTATACTTAAAGATTTCTTATCTGAGACATTGTGCCAGAAGGAGTCGGTGTTAACATGACACCATTTTCGAATCATGGGAGGTTGACAAAGAGATTAACCTTTCCAAAGACATTGCACAGACCAAGATCCATGTTGATAGGGCAAATGCAAGAATATAAAGTCTTGTTTCATTCACTCACTCATGCCATGCTGATGTGGTGGTGCAGCTCTGAATCTCCAGGATCCATTGCTATAAGAAGTTGCTGTTAATTTTGACGAGTAAACTTCATTTTGCAAAGCCCACAACGGAGTCATCATCCTTCTGATTGCCAATTTCATGTTTTCAATCATTATGCAAATAAAAATGTATTAGCATTAAATAATAAGCCAGAAAGATTCATGCAACACTTTATAAACACTGAAGGGCCCCACATATATAAACAAAAGCACAAGATAGAAAAGAAATTCAGACATAGTGTATTTCTCAAAATAATAAAATAAAATGACACAACTATGTGGACACCCTTACAGAGAGATGTCCTCTTACTTTTGGCCATACAGATGATTGATGACACATATGCCTAATTTGTGCAGCTACAAAGGGTTTTATGGGCCTTTTTCACAGCAGACATTTTGATGTGCCAGTAAAATTGCTTATATCTATAACATTATTCCTATAGCATGGATCAAATGTAGAGTACTTTTTATTGCTCTGTATGCTATGTAACTTTTTCTTTTCTTTCTAATAAATTGACAGTCATATTTATTGTTTAATTAGCCAGGATAACACACATTAATTGACTGAAATAGCCGGTTGATCAGCTGCAGTGGAACACTGTCTGTGTGTCTGTCAGACTGGGCCAAACTAATACTTTCAATATTGAAGGGAGATATGAGCGGCCCTCCCATACTGGACTGATCCCCGTTTTTCCTGAAATCTGATAAATATAATAAATAAATAGGGTGAAAAGAAAGAAAGAGGAAAAGGAAATGTGTGGTGCTAAAATAAGAATCAATAAGAAAAAAAATGTTGGCACAACAGGCAACTGAATGTGCATGTGCAGGGCTGGGTAGGCAATCATATTGTAGAATTAGAAAATGGATTATTGTGAGTTATTTTTATTAGGGCCCGAGCACGACCGTGCGAGGTCCCTATTGAATCTGCTCGGATTATATTTAGGGCCCGAGCACGACCGTGCGAGGTCCCTATTGAATCTGCTCGGATTATATTTTTTTTTTTTTTTTTTTTTTTTTTTTTTTTTTTTCTGCAAAGTAGGCCCAAATGACATGGCCTAAACATACTCGAAAACTCACCAAAATTTGCAAACATGTCAGAACCGGTGAAAAATTTCGTATTCTACAAGTTTCGCACATGGGCGTGGCAAAATGACTCGCTAGCGCCACCTAGAAAATTGGAAATGATTAGCCCCTCGTTCACGTTCAACCTACATGTACGAAATTTTCTGGGGACATGTATCGTATCAACACGCACAAAAAAGCCTCAAGAACCCATAGCCTAAAGTCAACAGGAAGTCGGCCATTTTGAATTTTATGGCCATTTTTGGATGATTTACATACTTCGTACTTTAACGAACTCCTCCTAGGGATTTAGTCGGATC
>NC_060161.1:4932764-4933189 GCF_021292245.1 Micropterus dolomieu
TTGGCCGTTAATCGGAAGGTCGGCGGTTCAATCCCTGGCTCCCCCTGGTTGCGTGTCGAAGTGTCCTTGGGCAAGATACTGAACCCCGATTTGCCCCTTGTTCCTACAGGGTATGAATGTGTGTGAATGTTAGTTTCCGAGTGGTGATTAGTGTAAAAGCGCATTGAGTGGTCTAGAAAGGCGCTATACAAATACGAAGCATTTACATTTGCATGTTCTCCGTGGGTTCTCTCCGGGTTCTCCAGCTTCCTCCCACCATCCAAAGACATGCAGGCTAGGCTAAAGGACCCTAATCTGGAGCCATATCTGCTGGGTCCAAAGTTGGCGACATAGGCAGCGCCAGTCTTCATGCTCTGTGCCCCAGTAACAAGGTCAAGACACCTTGGCGTTGTTTTTGGCTGTGTAGGGCGCTTGCAGTGAAGCTA
>NC_060161.1:4933289-4934117 GCF_021292245.1 Micropterus dolomieu
GGTGGCGGGGAGATTCCCGGCACTGCTTTCTGCTGTTCTTCCTTGGGGCAGGGTGCAGCTTCCCCCGGGACATGCCGTCTGGGGTCCTTTGCAATTAGGGATTGTAGGGCGATTGTCGATGCATCTTGATGCATTGTGCTTTTTCCCTGTGCATGGTCTCTGGATGGCTGCTGGGAGTTTAGTTTGTGCATTGGAGTCCGGGGGATGCATTTCCTCGTTGGCTTGGTGGGACCAGTTTGCGTCCCTGGTTTGCTTTGTTGGCCTCAGATCCATGCTACCCCATTTCTCTGTCGGCCAGTTGTTGGTGGTGCGGGGCAGGGCTGTGCTCCGGTTTATTCTGGGCTTGTGCCTGGAGTTCTCGGCCCTTGACTGTGGTTGGGTGGGTTGTTGGTGGCATGCAGCTGAGCTGGTTGATTTTGCCTCGTTGCTGGTTTGGCTGGTGTTGCACGGCGGACGGGGGGCGTGCTGTGCATGGGGGATGTCGGCTGGCGTGGGCGGCCTGGCCTGGTTGGGGGGGATGGCGGACTTTTATTGGTGGGTGCACGGTGACCTGCGCGGCACGTTTTGCTGCCAGGCTGGGACTTGCTGCTGGTGTTTCTCTCCACTGGCTTTCGCTGTCGTGTTGTTCCGTTTGCTCTCTCTCGTTTGCCCGACCTCGCACACGGGATTCGCGGGGGGCTGCCGGGCATTGGGTGTTGCCGTGCTCGCGCAGTGCACTGGGCTCGTCACTTGTGCATTGATGTTGATGATTGCGTGGCATTTGGGCGTTTTGGTTGTTCGCTGTGCGGTGGTGGTCCAGGTTGTGTGCACTTGCGTTTGGATGGTCGT
>NC_060161.1:4934137-4935508 GCF_021292245.1 Micropterus dolomieu
TCTGCTGTTCTTCCTTGGGGCAGGGTGCAGCTTCCCCCGGGACATGCCGTCTGGGGTCCTTTGCAATTAGGGATTGTAGGGCGATTGTCGATGCATCTTGATGCATTGTGCTTTTTCCCTGTGCATGGTCTCTGGATGGCTGCTGGGAGTTTAGTTTGTGCATTGGAGTCCGGGGGATGCATTTCCTCGTTGGCTTGGTGGGACCAGTTTGCGTCCCTGGTTTGCTTTGTTGGCCTCAGATCCATGCTACCCCATTTCTCTGTCGGCCAGTTGTTGGTGGTGGTGCGGGGCAGGGCTGTGCTCCGGTTTATTCTGGGCTTGTGCCTGGAGTTCTCGGCCCCTGACTGTGGTTGGGTGGGTTGTTGGTGGCATGTAGCTGAGCTGGTTGATTTTGCCTCATTGCTGGTTTGGCTGGTGTTGCACGGCGGCCGGGGGGCGTTTTGCTGCCAGGCTGGGACTTGCTGCTGGTGTTTCTCTCCGCTGGCTTTCGCTGTCGTGTTGTTCCGTTTGCTCTCTCTCGTTTGCCCGGCCTCGCATACGGGATTCGCGGGGGGCTGCCGGGCATTGGGTGTTGCCGTGCTCGCGCAGTGCACTGGGCTCGTCACTTGTGCATTGATGTTGATGATTGCGTGGCATTTGGGCGTTTTGGTTGTTCGCTGTGCGGTGGTGGTCCAGGTTGTGTGCACTTGCGTTTGGATGGTCGTATTTATTATTTGTATTTATTTTTTGGCCCATCTGTTGGTGGGTCGGGGTCTTCCGCGTTTGCATCGTGGTGCATCTGAGAGTCTTTTATTTTTTTTTGTATTTTTTTCTTCCCCCTATTGGCTACTGGGGTTCTTGCCTGCCTGTTACAGTCGTGGCGTCTCTCACTAACAACTACATTCTTTAACAGGCTTATGCGCACACAAATGTACACACACACACACACACACACACACAGTCTCACACACAGACACAAACAAATGTAGGTTGTCCCTGGTAGAATTATTCCTGATGCTTTTCTTTCAGTTACTTATTTAAATTAATTATTATTCCAGCTCTCGTGGCTGTGCTGTGTTGCTTATTTAGTGTGTGTGACTGTTTCTTGTTTTCATTTTTCTCTCAGTTGTGTTAATATGTCAGCTGTTTATTGCTGCTGTTCGGCTGGTTGTCTTTTACTATTATTATTATTTTGTTAGTTTGTTTTTGTTTGTGTTTGTTTGTTTGTTGTTGTTTTTCTCCTCCTCCCCCCTCTCTGTTCTGTTGCAGGTTTCGTTCCCCACCTTCCATCCCCCTTCTCTTACAGGTCTTGTCCTTTCTCTGTGCTGTTTGTTTGTGCCCCCCCATCCCCGTGTCTGCCCCCCTGTCCGGCCCGGTGACAAATCAATACAT
>NC_060161.1:4935528-4937847 GCF_021292245.1 Micropterus dolomieu
TCAGTTACTTATTTAAATTAATTATTATTCCAGCTCTCGTGGCTGTGCTGTGTTGCTTATTTAGTGTGTGTGACTGTTTCTTGTTTTCATTTTTCTCTTAGTTGTGTTACTATGTCAGCTGTTTATTGCTGCTGTTCGGCTGGTTGTCTTTTACTATTATTATTATTTTGTTAGTTTGTTTTTGTTTGTGTTTGTTTGTTGTTGTTTTTCTCCTCCCCAAGCCCCTCTCTGTTCTATTGCAGGTTTCGTTCCACAGCTTTTCCCTGTTGTCCCCACCTTCCATCCTCCTTCTCTTACAGGTCTTGTCCTTTCTCTGTGCTGTTTGTTTGTGCCCCCCCATCCCCGTGTCTGCCCCCCTGTCCGGCCCGGTGACAAATCAATACATAATTAAATAAATAATAAAACAGACAAAGGAGTATTTTAATACTCTCTTGTTAAAGTAAAATCTGTCTGGCACAATATGGTATCCAGGTCATCATACTCTATACCAGGCTGCTGGGCAGGACAGGGTTAAAAATAAATAAATACATAAAAATAAAAAAACTGTGAAAATCACTGTAAAAAAAAAGAAGAAAGACAAATGAACATGTGGAAGGCCAGGAGGCCGCTGTGCATGTAGACAGTCTTCGTGAGCCGCTGGTCAGGAGAGTCCCGTAAAAAGGATCATGGGCACCATCATGCGTTGCCAGGCAGGAGGGTGCGCCTCCCTGCGAGGCGCTGCCACCGAAGGGGACGAGCTGACACTTGCCGCAGTGGGGCCGGCTGCGCACTGCCGCTTGGGGGGCGGACCGCACCATGACAGCCTTCCTCACACAGTTAAGGAGAGTTGGAGCACTCTCCTGTGTGCGGTGGGAGGGTCTGCATGAGGCACCGTGGCCGCTCTCGGGGGTCTGCCTTCGTACCGCTCCCCCAGAGAGGGGAATGCCACGGCTGCAAAGGGGGGTTAGAACATGAGCAGGCCACCCCCGGCGGTCTTGAAGCATCCACTGCCGTGGGCTTATTCACAATTCTCTGAACGTGAACAGAGAGTGTACTGTATTGAGTTGCTTTGAGCTCAAGCTGCAGGTTGGCCGCCTGACTAACGGCAGCCGACTCACACAGGGTGAGGAATGCGTGCTTGGTGTGGCTGATTCGGCACAGACAGTGTTTTTTCAACAACTTCCACAAAAGGAGCAACAAGGTTTTAACACACAGTCCCGACCCAAAGCTTACCAGCTGTCTGCTCTGAGCGACGAAGGTCGGCCAGCAGCAAGCAATCCGGATGCTAGGTGTCATTAGCCACAGCTAATGTGGAACAACGTGGACACTTATCAGGCGCTATCAGACTCTAACTCTAATTCATCCTCAGCACTGCTCCAGTGATGATAGTTTGGAAGATAGAAGAAACCTTTATTGTCACATACACGTTGTGAAATTCATTCTCTGCATTTAACCCATCCCTCAAGGGAGCAGTGGGCAGCCGCTGTGCAGCGCCCAGGGACCAACTCCAGATGTGTATATATATCAGTGTCTAGTCAGTGGCACTGACTGGAGCACCTAACATGTTTTTGATGGTGGGGAAACCGGAGCACCCGGAGGAAACCCACGTTGACACGGGGAGAACATGCAAACTCCACACAGAAAGGCCGGGACAACCGGGGTTTGAACCCGCGACTTCTTGCTGTGAGGCCACAGTGCTATCCACTGGATCATCTGTGTTTATTTCTGCTTACCATTTTTAATAACTGATTCTTTATTAATGTATATTGTCTGCTATGTAGCAGAAGGGAGTTACAAAACTTAAATGAAGTGGGTCAGGGGTCCTCCCCCCTAAAACTTCCGTTTTCGTTAGTACAGTACCATAATTGTGGATTCTTCGGAGAGGATTCCCCGGCTTTTATTGATTTGGTCGGTGCGGAAAGTGGCGGATCGACCTGGAAGAAACTGCTGTCTCTCCAGAGATGGATGTCGACCACTCGAGCGAGAGTGTGAATTGTGAAGGTGTGTAGCCTATTTATTAGAGTAGTCTACAATAACAGTTTTAGTAGTTGTCAGATAACAGTAGGCCCATGACAGACTCTCTGTATTTTCAACTCGATGGAGGCCCCAGTTACTCCACAAAGTCCTCATGAAGGCAGCAGCGGTGCACCGCCGGTGAAACAGAGGAGGAGGCTAGATGATCTGCAACAGACACTTATTGAGTTTGCATTTGCATAAAAACGTTGCACTATTAACAGCATTAACCTACTTATCTTAAGCCCTGTGGTGCAACCGGCTCCTGATGTCTTCCTTTGATCCCGTCATAATTACTATTATGGGTTGTAATAAGCTGCTTGCACA
>NC_060161.1:4937947-4942654 GCF_021292245.1 Micropterus dolomieu
GTTTGTGCCCCCCCATCCCCGTGTCTGCCCCCCTGTCCGGCCCGGTGACAAATCAATACATAATTAAATAAATAATAAAACAGACAAAGGAGTATATTCATACTCTCTTGTTAAAGTAAAATCTGTCTGGCACAATATGGTATCCAGCTCATCATACTCTATACCAGGCTGCTGGGCAGGACAGGGTTAAAAATAAATAAATACATAAAAATAAAAAAACTGTGAAAATCACTGTAAAAAAAAAAAGAAGAAAGACAAATGAACATGTGGAAGGCCAGGAGGCCGCTGTGCATGTAGACAGTCTTCGTGAGCCGCTGGTCAGGAGAGTCCCGTAAAAAGGATCATGGGCACCATCATGCGTTGCCAGGCAGGAGGGTGCGCCTCCCTGCGAGGCGCTGCCACCGAAGGGGACGAGCTGACACTTGCCGCAGTGGGGCCGGCTGCGCACTGCCGCTTGGGGGGCGGACCGCACCATGACAGCCTTCCTCACACAGTTAAGGAGAGTTGGAGCACTCTCCTGTGTGCGGTGGGAGGGTCTGCATGAGGCACCGTGGCCGCTCTCGGGGGTCTGCCTTCGTACCGCTCCCCCAGAGAGGGGAATGCCACGGCTGCAAAGGGGGGTTAGAACATGAGCAGGCCACCCCCGGCGGTCTTGAAGCATCCACTGCCGTGGGCTTATTCACAATTCTCTGAACGTGAACAGAGAGTGTACTGTATTGAGTTGCTTTGAGCTCAAGCTGCAGGTTGGCCGCCTGACTAACGGCAGCCGACTCACACAGGGTGAGGAATGCGTGCTTGGTGTGGCTGATTCGGCACAGACAGTGTTTTTTCAACAACTTCCACAAAAGGAGCAACAAGGTTTTAACACACAGTCCCGACCCAAAGCTTACCAGCTGTCTGCTCTGAGCGACGAAGGTCGGCCAGCAGCAAGCAATCCGGATGCTAGGTGTCATTAGCCACAGCTAATGTGGAACAACGTGGACACTTATCAGGCGCTATCAGACTCTAACTCTAATTCATCCTCAGCACTGCTCCAGTGATGATAGTTTGGAAGATAGAAGAAACCTTTATTGTCACATACACGTTGTGAAATTCATTCTCTGCATTTAACCCATCCCTCAAGGGAGCAGTGGGCAGCCGCTGTGCAGCGCCCAGGGACCAACTCCAGATGTGTATATATATCAGTGTCTAGTCAGTGGCACTGACTGGAGCACCTAACATGTTTTTGATGGTGGGGAAACCGGAGCACCCGGAGGAAACCCACGCAGACACGGGGAGAACATGCAAACTCCACACAGAAAGGCCGGGACAACCGGGGTTTGAACCCGCGACTTCTTGCTGTGAGGCCACAGTGCTATCCACTGGATCATCTGTGTTTATTTCTGCTTACCATTTTTATTAACTGATTCTTTATTAATGTATATTGTCTGCTATGTAGCAGAAGGGAGTTACAAAACTTAAATGAAGTGGGTCAGGGGTCCTCCCCCCTAAAACTTCCGTTTTCGTTAGTACAGTACCATAATTGTGGATTCTTCGGAGAGGATTCCCCGGCTTTTATTGATTTGGTCGGTGCGGAAAGTGGCGGATCGACCTGGAAGAAACTGCTGTCTCTCCAGAGATGGATGTCGACCACTCGAGCGAGAGTGTGAATTGTGAAGGTGTGTAGCCTATTTATTAGAGTAGTCTACAATAACAGTTTTAGTAGTTGTCAGATAACAGTAGGCCCATGACAGACTCTCTGTATTTTCAACTCGATGGAGGCCCCAGTTACTCCACAAAGTCCTCATGAAGGCAGCAGCGGTGCACCGCCGGTGAAACAGAGGAGGAGGCTAGATGATCTGCAACAGACACTTATTGAGTTTGCATTTGCATAAAAACATTGCACTATTAACAGCATTAACCTACTTATCTTAAGCCCTGTGGTGCAACCGGCTCCTGATGTCTTCCTTTGATCCCGTCATAATTACTATTATGGGTTGTAATAAGCTGCTTGCACATTCGCAGGGAAATCCAAATGAACTCCTCCAGGAGCAGTTGCATAAAATAAAGCCACTTTTATGTGATTATTGCTTGATTATTTGTTCACACAAAAGAAACAATACCAGTGAAAATGAATGGAGTCTAAGTTGCTTTTGTATCATTCATCTCATTGAGATGCAAGTGTCTTTTTTTCTTCCTACCACTGAATGTGCCGAAGTCTTCACATTTACCACAGAGGGGTTAAAGAAAATACATTTGAAAGTGATGTTATTGCAGACAGTGCACAGTCTGAGAGAGCAGCGTCAGTAGCACGTATAAGGTCAGCTTTGCTAAGCCATTTGCCTGTGAAGCTAACTCCCTTTATATCCTTTTTTGTCAGAATTTTCCTCCCTCCCTCCCTCCGTCTCTCTCTCTCGCTTATTTCAGGGATACCAGAGAGTTTTACAGGGCCAGTTGCTGTGAGAGTCTGCGGGTGGCTGCTATGAAAATAAAAATAAAAAATGCCTAGAGTGCAGCGGCTCTGTTAGTCTGAAACTTAAAAGGCTGCTTGGTTGCTGTAATACACTTATAGGATTTCCCTCAAGGATCCCATGAGTTGTTTGGGGGAAGATGTGACTCTATCAGAATTTGCAGACATCTCAATTAGTTGAGGAGGGGAAGGCCTCGCAGCTCTGGGATACCACAACTGCTCTTGAAGTTCAGAGCCGGTGGGCTGGTTTGTGTACAGGAAGTGGGGGATGAGCACATCCAGTCAACATAAAACCATTTTAGGAATAAACGCTGAGCTACCGGGTGGTCTACTGGCACCATGTTCTTTTTAGAAATCCAACCTGGGACCTCTATGTGATCCCAAACCTTTACCCAGTCCACCTGGCACTAACCTTTCCAATAACGGTCACATGGGAACATGGCACTCAGACCACTGACTTTCTTGAGGTTTCTTTCTGAGAGCTGAAGATGGATGTCAGCCTCATGTCTGTGTGTTCAGCATGGTACTGGAATCAGGACGTAGTTAGCTTAGCTTACCATTTGCCTGGAATCTTCCAGCACCTCTAAAGCTCACTAATTAACATGCTGTATCTTGTCTAACCAAGAGTTGGACAAAACCAACAATCAATAAGAAAATTTAATTAAAACATTTAATTACATACAAGGAAAAGCAGCTAATCCTCCCAGAAGCTGGGACCGTGAAATGTTTGGCATTTTTGAACAGAAAATTAAAACACTGCCCAATTAAATTAAACAATTATATCAACTAATCAATTCATTGACTAATTGTTTCACCTCTAAATGTGTATGTAGTGTTTTGTTGAATAATAATCATATTTAATGAACTCTTTCAGTGTATGTAATGTCTGAATTTGTAACTTGTAACTGTAGCTATAAAATTAATGCAGTGGAGTGAAAAGTACAATATTTCCCTCTGAAATGTGGTGGAACAGTGGCATGAAAACAAAAAACATAAGTAAAGTACCAATATTTAAACTTTGTACAAAGAGTAAATACACTTCCACCACACCACCATCATTTACAGAAACTTGTTAGGAGAGTGGTTTTATTAATGATCAGGAAAATGAAAACATTGCTGTAAAACAAAAATGTTAAAACACAAAACATCTCTAAAAGCAGGTTATGACTGACGTGACTTCATATATGTCATTTAAAACCTTTTTTAGTTGTATAGGTCTAAATAGTCTGTAAAAAAAACTACTGAAGTGCATGGAAACATTTTTCTTCACTCTATGAGGAGCAGTTTAGTAGACTGTTTGAATAAAAACATGTTTTTCAGCCTGTAGCTGCTGTATTTGAATGTGTCAGTAGGTTCTAAAAAGAATAGAACTGAACTCAGCAGTGAGTTCTACAAATTATGATGCCACTGGTGTCATGAGAAGGGTCAGTGTGGATGTTTGATGGATTGTGGTCATTTCACCATTAGCACTGAGAGAGACAAACACATAGTTATTGAGTTATTTGAAGGAGACAGTTCTGAATTAAAAAAACAAACATTCAAGCTTGAAGTTTCATTCTCAACCTTGGAAATCCTAAACTGAGAAGATCTGAGACTGAAAAATGTCATCGTGGTCAAACACAGATACGTCTGGTGCATCAGGTAAGACTCAACACAATTTTACATGATGCTGAATATATCTCCTATGAAAACACCAACTAAGAGCTCTAAAGTGTCACAATCTGTACAAGCTATCTGTAGAAGAGAGGATTCTGTAAAAGTTAATGTTAAGAATATACCATACTATACAATTCTCATCCTCTCTTATCAGACCTATTACATTTGTATTCTCATATAAATAAATAAAATCATTGAAAAGGTAGGCGAATCATCAATATTTGGTACATTTTTCTCCCTCACATGGTCCTCGAATGACAAACAAACAGTGAAGGACATGATTCGTGGTTCAGCTGTGTGTTTGTTCATGATGTGGCTTCACAGACTAAATTCCCTGACTTCATATATTTTCTCTCCATGTTCACCATCTCTCCCCACAGTCCCGCTGACAGCACCTGAGATCCAGGCAGGTCAAACTCTGTTTGGCAGCTCTTCTGGTTACTCCATTCTGGAGTTTATTGGTGAAGGCTGTTTTGGTAAAGTAGCCAAGTGCCAGAATCTGGCAACAAACGAGAGAGTTGCTGTTAAGATCCTCAAGAGTGACACCGATTTTATCCAGGACACTGAGAAAGAGGTAGATGTTGGACTCTTTTTGAGTCGTA
>NC_060161.1:4942754-4943725 GCF_021292245.1 Micropterus dolomieu
TATTGGTCAAATATATGTACAAAACTGAAATACTGTAAAGAGTATATGGCTGTGTCAGCTGAAACTATGATAATAATAATATAAACAGAGATTTACCACATGTATAGCTTATTGTATATTTGTATTTCAAATATAATGGAATATAATGCAGTAAAGCTGTCAGGCACTCTGTGTTGCTTTTAGATGTTTCTCCTGTAGATAAACCTTTACAAGGTTACAAGGTAGGTTATTTGTATATTATACAACATAAGGTTGTTGTAGAACAAAGCAAAACTAATATATATATATTATATTCTAATATTTGAATACATATTAAATGTGTATTCAAATATTTTTTCATGTAATGTCATCTGAGTCAGTACACATGTGTGATTTAGTCTTTCCTCCTCTTTTGTCTTTGCCCTTGTTTGGGGAAGTAACCTCTTTAAATATGACCTTTTCTCTCCTCAATGATCTGCAGCAGCCCCTAAACACTCGTCCTACTCCATTGGTTGCTCAGCAGTGCTCCCCATTTTTCTTAACATCCACGTCGTTCTCTTGGTTCTCAAAGCTTGCCAACAGATTTCTCATCTTTGGCTCCTGTCTTCCATCCTCAGGGCACCAGAAATTGCCCTAGGCCTGCCCTTCACAGAGGCTATAGATGTTTGGGGAGTTGGCTGCATCCTGGCCTTCCTCTACCTTGCTGAAAACCTCTTCCCTGTCGACTGTGACTATCAGATGGTAGGTCAGCTTCCTCAGACAAATATTCAGAACCAAGTAAAGACTTAATGCAGAATGATGTGATTCTGTATATTTTGTTTGCAGATGAAGTGCATGGTTGAGGTTCTGGGTCAGCCAGAGGACCACCTGCTCTGTGCTGGCAAATATACCCAGTACTTCTTCAGTGAGGAGGAGGCTGCTGAAGGTCCAACTTGGAGGCTTATGGTAGCAACCATTTTCTTCTTTGTTTGAGTTGGATAAATCATTTTTCA
>NC_060161.1:4943825-4944588 GCF_021292245.1 Micropterus dolomieu
GAAACGGCTGATGCATCTTGACGGGGATCAGAGAATCTCTCCCCATCAAGCTCTGGAGCACCCGTTCGTCACAATGTCCCACCTGATCGAGCACTCTGGCAGCACAGCCTAGTAAGTGATCGTGATTCTGTTCACACTGGTAGTAGAAAACACATCATGTTGCATTGACTGATGGCTTTTATGACTGACTGGCTGATTTACTGATTGATTGTCAAACTTTCTCCAGTCTAACCGCCTCCCAAACAATGATGGATGTCTGCCCAATAGAGGACTCAGCAGACAGGGTTAACACCCCTGCAGCTTCCAAAACTGACAGAGAGTCAGCTGCTGAGTTCTACGTCAGAGGTCTACTCTCTGCTTCCAGTGACAATGCTCCTCCCACCAGGTCATTTGATGGAACCAAAGCCACTGTCTCCTATGACGATGGTCCCACCACAGGGTCATCTGATGGAGTTCCAGTCAATTACTCCTATGACGAAGATCAAGCTGCCTGGTCTTCTGAAGGACTACCTCCCTGCTCCTGTGAAGATCAAGCTGCCTGGTCTTCTGAAGGACTACCTCCCTGCTCCTATGAATATCCAGCTGCCTGGTTTTCTGAAGGACTACCTCCCTGCTCCTATGAAAATCCTGCTGCTTGGTCTTCTGATGAAGGACCACCTCCCTGCTCTTATGAAGATTCAGCTTCCGGGTCTTCTGATGAAGGACTAAATAACTGCTCCTATGAAGATCCAGCTGCCTGGTTTTCTGATGGAGTACTGCCTCC
>NC_060161.1:4944688-4946673 GCF_021292245.1 Micropterus dolomieu
CTATGACGATGGTCCCACCACAGGGTCATCTGATGGAGTTCCAGTCAATTACTCCTATGACGAAGATCAAGCTGCCTGGTCTTCTGAAGGACTACCTCCCTGCTCCTATGAATATCCAGCTGCCTGGTTTTCTGAAGGACTACCTCCCTGCTCCTATGAAAATCCAGCTGTCTGGTTTTCTGAAGGAGGACTGCCTCCCTACTCCTATGAAGATCCAGCTGCCTTGTCTTATGATGGAGGAATTCGTCTTTGCTCCTATAAAGATCCTACTGACTGGTCTTCTGATGGAGTACTGCCTCCCTACTCCTATGAAGATCCAGCTGCCTGGTTTTCTGAAGGAGGACTACCTCTCTGCTCCTATGAAGAACCTGCTGTCTGGTCTTCTGATGGAGTACTGCCTCCCTGCTCCTATGAAGAACCTGCTGTCTGGTCTTCTGATGGAGTACTGCCTCCCTACTCCTATGAAGATCCAGCTGCCTGGTTTTCTGAAGGAGGACTACCTCTCTGCTCCTATGAAGAACCTGCTGTCTGGTCTTCTGATGGAGTACTGCCTCCCTACTCCTATGAATATCCAGCTGCCTGGTTTTCTGAAGGACTACCTCCCTGCTCCTATGAAGATCCAGCTGCGTGGACTTCTGAAGGAGGACTACCTCCCTACTCTTATGAATATTCAGCTGCCTGGTTTTCAGAAGGACTACCTCCTTGCTCCTATGAAAATCCAGCTGTCTGGTTTTCTGAAGGAGGACTGCCTCCCTACTCCTATGAAGATCCAGCTGCCTGGTTTTCTGAAGGACTACCTCCCTGCTCCTATGAAGATCCAGCTGCGTGGACTTCTGAAGGAGGACTACCTCCCTACTCCTGTGAAGATCCAGCTGCCTGGTCTTTTGATGGAGTACTTCCTCTCTGCTCCTATGAAAATCCTGCTGCTTGGTCTTCTGATGAAGGACCACCTCCCTGCTCTTATGAAGATTCAGCTTCCGGGTCTTCTGATGAAGGACTAAATAACTGCTCCTATGAAGATCCAGCTGCCTGGTTTTCTGATGGAGTACTGCCTCCCTACTCCTATGAATATCCAGCTGCCTGGTTTTCTGAAGGACTACCTCCCTACTCCTGTGAAGATCCAGCTGCCTGGTCTTTTGATGGAGTACTTCCTCCTTACTCCTATAAAGATCCTACTGACTGGTCTTCTGATGGAGTACTGCCTCTCTACTCCTATGAAGATCCAGCTGCCTGGTCTTTTAATGAAGGACTTTTTCTCTACTCCTGTGAAGATCCAGCTGCCTGGTTTTCTGGAGGACTACCTCCTTGCTCCTATGAAGATCCTGCTGCCTGGTTTTCTGATGGAGTACTGCCTCCCTACTCCTGTGAAGATCCAGCTGCCTGGTCTTTTGATGGAGTACTGCCTCCTTACTCCTATAAAGATCCTACTGACTGGTCTTCTGATGGAGTACTGCCTCTCTACTCCTATGAAGATCCAGCTGCCTGGTCTTTTAATGAAGGACTTTTTCTCTACTCCTGTGAAGATCCAGCTGCCTGGTTTTCTGGAGGACTACCTCCTTGCTCCTATGAAGATCCTGCTGCCTGGTTTTCTGATGGAGTACTGCCTCCCTACTCCTGTGAAGATCCAGCTGCCTGGTCTTTTGATGGAGTACTGCCTCCTTACTCCTATAAAGATCCTACTGACTGGTCTTCTGATGGAGTACTGCCTCTCTACTCCTATGAAGATCCAGCTGCCTGGTCTTTTAATGAAGGACTTTTTCTCTACTCCTGTGAAGATC
Organism: Micropterus dolomieu; assembly: GCF_021292245.1. Lineage (NCBI taxonomy): Eukaryota > Metazoa > Chordata > Actinopteri > Centrarchiformes > Centrarchidae > Micropterus > Micropterus dolomieu. The sequence goes on from NC_060161.1 coordinate 4,946,467, forward strand.
CAGCTGCCTGGTTTTCTGGAGGACTACCTCCTTGCTCCTATGAAGATCCAGCTGCCTGGTCTTCTGATGGAGTACTGCCTCCCTACTCTTATGAATATTCAGCTGCCTGGTTTTCAGAAGGACTACCTCCTTGCTCCTATGAAAATCCAGCTGTCTGGTTTTCTGAAGGAGGACTGCCTCCCTACTCCTATGAAGATCCAGCTGCCT
>NC_060161.1:4946693-4947778 GCF_021292245.1 Micropterus dolomieu
CTGGTCTTCTGATGGAGTACTGCCTCTCTACTCCTATGAAGATCCAGCTGCCTGGTCTTTTAATGAAGGACTTTTTCTCTACTCCTGTGAAGATCCAGCTGCCTGGTTTTCTGGAGGACTACCTCCTTGCTCCTATGAAGATCCTGCTGTCTGGTTTTCTGATGGAGTACTGCCTCCCTACTCCTATGAAGATCCAGCTGCCTGGTTTTCTGAAGGAGGACTACCTCTCTGCTCCTATGAAGAACCTGCTGTCTGGTCTTCTGATGGAGTACTGCCTCCCTACTCCTATGAATATCCAGCTGCCTGGTTTTCTGAAGGACTACCTCCTTGCTCCTATGAAGATCCTGCAGCCTGGTCTTCTGATGGAATACTGCCTCCCTACTCTTATGAATATTCAGCTGCCTGGTTTTCAGAAGGACTACCTCCTTGCTCCTATGAAAATCCAGCTGTCTGGTTTTCTGAAGGAGGACTGCCTCCCTACTCCTATGAAGATCCAGCTGCCTTGTCTTATGATGGAGGAATTCGTCTTTGCTCCTATAAAGATCCTACTGACTGGTCTTCTGATGGAGTACTGCCTCCCTACTCCTATGAAGATCCAGCTGTCTGGTCTTCTGATGGAGTACTGCCTCCCTGCTCCTATGAAGATCCAGCTGCCTGGTTTTCTGAAGGAGGACTACCTCTCTGCTCCTATGAAGAACCTGCTGTCTGGTCTTCTGATGGAGTACTGCCTCCCTACTCCTATGAATATCCAGCTGCCTGGTTTTCTGAAGGACTACCTCCTTGCTCCTATGAAGATCCTGCTGCCTGGTCTTCTGATGGAGTACTGCCTCCCTACTCCTATGAATATCCAGCTGCCTGGTTTTCTGAAGGACTACCTCATTGCTTGTATGAAGATCCTGCTGCCTGGTCTTCTGATGGAGTCCTGCCTCCATACTCCTATGAAGATCCAGCTGCCTTGTCTTATGACGGAGGACTGCCTCCTTGCTCCTATGAAGATCCTACTGACTGGTCTTCTGATGGAGTACTGCCTCTCTACTCCTATGAAGATCCAGCTGCCTGGTCTTTTGATGGAGGACTTCCTCCTT
>NC_060161.1:4947878-4951098 GCF_021292245.1 Micropterus dolomieu
TGAAGATCCAGCTGCCTGGTTTTCAGAAGGACTACCTCCTTGCTCCTATGAAGATCCTGCTGCCTGGTCTTCTGATGGAGTACTGCCTCCCTACTCCTGTGAATATCCAGCTGCCTGGTTTTCTGAAGGACTACCTCCTTGCTCCTATGAAGATCCTGCTGCCTGGTTTTCTGATGGAGTACTGCCTCCCTACTCTTATGAAGATCCAGCTGCCTGGTCTTCTGATGGAGAACTTTCTCCTTGCTCCTATGAAGATCCTACTGCCTGGTCTTCTGATGAAGGACTGCCTCCCTGCTCCTATGAAAATCCAGCTGTCTGGTTTTCTGATGGAGGACTACCTCTCTTCCTATGAAGATCCTGCTGCCTGGTCTTCTGATGGAGTACTGCCTCCCTACTCCTATGAATATCCAGCTGCCTGGTTTTCTGAAGGACTACCTCATTGCTTGTATGAAGATCCTGCTGCCTGGTCTTCTGATGGAGTCCTGCCTCCATACTCCTATGAAGATCCAGCTGCCTTGTCTTATGACGGAGGACTGCCTCCTTGCTCCTATGAAGATCCTACTGACTGGTCTTCTGATGGAGTACTGCCTCTCTACTCCTATGAAGATCCAGCTGCCTGGTCTTTTAATGAAGGACTTTCTCTCTACTCCTGTGAAGATCCAGCTGCCTGGTATTCAGAAGGACTACCTCCTTGCTCCTATGAAGATCCTGCTGCCTGGTCTTCTGATGGAGTACTGCCTCCCTACTCCTATGAATATCCAGCTGCCTGGTTTTCTGAAGGACTACCTCCTTGCTCCTATGAAAATCCTGCTGCCTGGTCTTCTGATGGAGTACTGCCTCCCTACTCTTATGAATATTCAGCTGCCTTGTCTTATGATGGAGGAATGCGTCCTTGCTCCTATAAAGATCCTACTGACTGGTCTTCTGATGGAGTACTGCCTCCCTGCTCCTATGAAAATCCAGCTGTCAGGTTTTCTGAAGGAGGACTACCTCTCTGCTCCTATGAAGAACCTGCTGTCTGGTCTTCTGATGGAGTACTGCCTCCCTACTCCTATGAATATCCAGCTGCCTGGTTTTCTGAAGGACTACCTCCTTGCTCCAATGAAGATCCTGCTGCCTGGTCTTCTGATGGAGTACTGCCTCCCTACTCCTATGAATATCCAGCTGCCTGGTTTTCTGAAGGACTACCTCCTTGCTTGTATGAAGATCCTGCTGCCTGGTCTTCTGATGGAGTACTGCCTCCATACTCCTATGAAGATCCAGCTGCCTTGTCTTATGATGGAGGACTGCCTCCTTGCTCCTATGAAGATCCTACTGACTGGTCTTCTGATGGAGTACTGCCTCTCTGCTCCTATGAAGATCCAGCTGCCTGGTTTTCTGATGGAGTACTGCCTCCCTACTCCTATGAATATTCAGCTACCTGGTTTTCAGAAGGACTACCTCCTTGCTCTTATGAAGATCCAGCTGCCTGGTCTTCTGATGGAGAACTTTAATATTCAGCTCCTGGTTTCAGAAGGACTACCTCCTTGCTCTTATGAAGATCCAGCTGCCTGGTCTTCTGATGGAGAACTTTCTCCTTGCTCCTATAAAGATCCTACTGCCTGGTCTTCTGATGAAGGACTGCCTCCCTGCTCCTATGAAAATTCAGCTGTCTGGTTTTCTGATGGAGGACTACCTCTCTTCTATGAAGAACCTGCTGTCTGGTCTTCTGATGGAGTACTGCCTCCCTACTCCTATGAATATCCAGCTGCCTGGTTTTCTGAAGGAGGACTACCTCCATGCTCATATGAAGATCCAGCTGTCTGGTCTTCTGATGGAGTACTGCCTCCCTACTCCTATGAATATCCAGCTGCCTGGTTTTCTGAAGGACTACCTCCTTGCTCCTATGATGATCCTGCTGCCTGGTCTTCTGATGGAGTACTGCCTCCCTACTCCTATGAATATCCAGCTACCTGGTCTTTTGATGAAGGACTACCTCCCTGCTCCTATGAAGATCCTGGTGCCTGGTCTTCTGAAGGAGTACTGCCTCCCTACTCCTATGAAGATCCAGCTGCCTGGTCTTTTGATGGAGTACTCCCTCCCTACTCATATGAAGATCCAGCTGCCTTGTCGTATGATGGAGGACTGCCTCTCTACTCCTGTGAAGATTCAGCTGCCTGGTTTTCTGAAGCTGTACTGCTTCCCTACTCCTATGAAAATCCAGTTGCCTGGTCTTCTGATGGAGTACTGCCTCCCTGCTCCTATGAAGATCCAGCTGCCTGGTCTTCTGATGGAGTACTGCCTCCTTGCTCCTATGAAGATCTTGTTGCCTCGTCTTCTGATGGAGTACTGCCTCCCTGCTCCTATGAAGATCCAGATGCCTGGTCTTCTGATGTAGGACCACCTCCCTGCTCCTATAAAGATCCTGTCACCAGGTCTTCTGAAGGAGGACTTCATCCCACCTCCTATGAAGATCCAGCTGTCGTGTCTTCTGATGGAGGACTATCTCTCTGCTCCTATGGAGATCCTGCTGCCTGGTCTTCTGATACAGGACTGCCTTCTTGTTCCTATGAAAATCCAGCTGCTGGGTTTTCTGAGGGAGAACCACCTCCCTGCTCTCATGAAGATTCAGCTGCCAGGTCTTCTGATGAAGGACTAAATCCCTGCACCTATGAAAATCCAGCTGCCTGGTCTTCTGATGAAGGACCACCTCCCTGCTCTTATAAAGATCCAGTCACCGGGTCTTCTGAAGGAGGACTTCATCCCACCTCATATGAAGATTCAGCTGCCTGGTCTTCTGATGGAGTACTGCCTCCCTGCTCCAATGAAGATCTTGTTGCCTGGTCTTCTGATGATGGAGTACTGCCTCCCTGCTCCTATGAAGATCTTGTTGCCTGGTCTTCTGATGGAGTACTGCCTCCCTGCTCCTATGAAGATCCAGCTGCCTGGTCTTCTGATGGAGTACTTCCTCCCTGCTCCTATGAAGATCTTGTTGCCTGGTCTTCTGATGGAGTACTGCCTCCCTGCTCCTATGAAGATCTTGTTGCCTGGTCTTCTGATGGAGTACTGCCTCCCTGCTCATATGAAGATCCAGCTGCCTGGTCTTCTGATGGAGTACTGCCTCCCTGCTCCTATGAAGATCTTGTTGCCTGGTCTTCTGATGGAGTACTGCCTCCCTGCTCCTATGAAGATCTTGTTGCCTGGTCTTCTGATGGAGTACTGCCTCCCTGCTCCTATGAAG
>NC_060161.1:4951198-4965003 GCF_021292245.1 Micropterus dolomieu
CCTCCCTGCTCCTATGAAGATCTTGTTGCCTGGTCTTCTGATGGAGTACTGCCTCCCTGCTCCTATGAAGATCTTGTTGCCTGGTCTTCTGATGGAGTACTGCCTCCCTGCTCCTATGAAGATCCAGCTGCCTGGTCTTCTGATGAAGGACCACCTCCCTGCTCCTATAAAGATCCAGTCACTGGGTCTTCTGAAAGAGGACTTCATCCCACCTCATACGAAGATCCAGCTGCCTGGTCTTCTGATGGAGGACTATCTCTCTGCTCCTATGGAGATCCTGTTGCCTGGTCTTCTGATACAGGACTGCCTTCTTGTTCCTATGAAGATCCAGCTGCCTGGTCTTCTGATGAAGGACCACCCCTCTGCTCCCATGAAAATCCAGCTGCTGGGTTTTCTGAGGGAGAACCACCTCCCTGCTCTCATGAAGATTCAGCTGCCAGGTCTTCTGATGAAGGACTAAATCCCTGCACCTATGAAAATCCAGCTGCCTGGTCTTCTGATGAAGGACCACCTCCCTGCTCTTATAAAGATCCAGTCACCGGGTCTTCTGAAGAAGGACTTCATCCCACCTCATATGAAGATTCAGCTGCCAGGTCTTCTGATGAAGGACAACCTCCCTGCACCTATAAAGATCTAGTCACCAGGTCTTCTGAAGGAGGACTACCTCCCTGCACCTATAAAGATCTAGTCACCAGGTCTTCTGAAGGAGGACTTCATCCCACCTCATATGAAGATTCAGCTGCCTTGTCTTCTGATGAAGGAGTACCTCCCTGCTCTTATGAAGTTTCAGCTACCGGGTCTTCTGAAGGAGGACTTCATCCCACCTCCAATGAAGATTCAGCTGCCTTGTCTTCTGATGGAGGAGTACCTCCCTGCTCCTATGAAGATCCAGCTGCCTGGTCTTCTGATGGACTACCTCCCTGCTCCTATGAAAATCCTGCTGCTTGGTCTTCTGATGAAGGACCACCTCCCTGCTCTTATGAAGATTCAGCTTCCGGGTCTTCTGATGTAGGACCACCTCCCTGCTCCTATAAAGATCTAGTCACCGGGTCTTCTGAAGGAGGACTTCATCCCACCTCATTAGAAGATCCAGCTGTCTTGTCTTCTGATGGAGGACTACCTCCCTGCTCCTATGAAGATCCAGCTGCCTGGTCTTCTGATGAAGGACCACCTCCCTGCTCTTATGAAGTTTCAGCTGCCGGGTCTTCTGAAGGAGGACTTCATCCCACCTCCAATGAAGATTCAGCTGTCTTGTCTTCTGATGGAGGAGTACCTCCCCGCTCCTATGAAAATCCTGCTGCTTGGTCTTCTGATGAAGGACCGCCTCCCTGCTCCTATAAAGATCTAGTCACCGGGTCTTCTGAAGGAGGACTTCATCCCACCTCATATAAAGATACAGCTGCCTGGTCTTCTGATGAGGGACCACCTCCCTGCTCTTATGAAGATTCAGCTTCCGGGTCTTCTGATGAAGGACTAAACAACTGCTCCTATGAAGATCCAGATGCCTGGTCTTCTGATGTAGGACCACCTCCCTGCTCCTATAAAGATCCAGTCACCGGGTCTTCTGAAGGAGGACTTCATCCCACCTCCTATGAAGATCCAGCTGTCTTGTCTTCTGATGGAGGAGTACCTCCCTGCTCCTATGAAGATCCTGCTGCCTGGTCTTCTGACAGAGTTAAACCAATAGACATCCCCGCTGCAGCCTCAGTCTCCTCTGGTTGGACTAAAACATGTCAGAAGAGGATTCATAGATTCCTCCGTCGCATCAAGTCTAGCTTTTGTTGCTGCAGGTGTCCCGCTGTGAAGGACTGATTTCATATTCATTGTTTCTCACTATATGTATTTTTTCTGAACAATGTCTAGCCATTTTTTCTTTGTCGCATTTTGTAAATAAAACTGATTAATTGATTGCAGTTCAGACTACATTTATCACTTAAATACACACACTTCTGAATGTTCCAACCCTTCTCAGTATCTGATCTGTAGCCATTGTTGTTGGGGGAAAAAACTATAAGAGAAACACTGGAGGAGCTTCGGTTGGTTCTGTAAGAAAAAAAAATATTTTGAAAGATGCTATATAAAATATAAATTGTACAGTTATATTTTCAAGTTGGCTCTTTTCATTTGCAATATCTTACTTTGGCAACCAAGAGTGGTAAAAACGATTACCAGGGACACCAACGATTACCGGATTACCGGATTAACCACGCTTTAAAACATCACAGTTAATCAATCGTAAAGGCTCCGCTGCACCGAGTATTCCTGTTGCAGGGAAAGGAACTGTTGCAAGTTGCACAAAATGAAAACAAAAAGTTACTTGAGCAGTGAACCAGCTTGAAATGCCGTGCTTATCAGAGACATGGAGGCTACTACTGCACACTGGCTTAACTATGGTAGAGGGCCAGAACTGTGAAGCTTTATTTGCACCAAAAAAATGTCAGAAGTCGGCAGTGTAGGAGCATTTAGGGTACACCAAGACTGACCAGGGCGTTATGGAAGATGACAGATCACCTGTTCAAAAGCTTGTCGTTAAAAGGTTGCTGCTAAAGGAGCAAATAGCTACATCAAATATGATGCAGCACCTGCGGGATCATCACCCAGCTGGTAAAGTAAAGGTAATACATAATCAGAATCAGAAGGACCTTTATTGCCAAGTAGTGTTTTACACATACAAGGAATTTGCTTTGGTGATAAGGTGCTACACGTAGACAAACATACAGTTGACATAAATAGTGTCAGTGGGGGACCCGGGTCTTGTTGATGAGGCTAGCTGCAGTTAAATAACTAAGTTAAATAACATGATAAGTTGGTAGGGAATTAAATATAAACGTGTCACTTACAATTGATGCCGTAGCGGTAAGAGTTGTAAACAAACAAAGCAAGTGTAATCTTTCAGATAGGTCTGAAACCCATTATCTTCAATGGCTTGTGCTACGGAACGGCGGTTTGTTGCTGCATCAAGCAACACGCACCGCGTTGCTCTGTGAGCTTGCATGCACACTGCGGTCAAAGTAGCTGAACTTTTCCACTGAACCCAACCTCCAGCGCAGCGTAAATCGCTTCTTTTCTGAAAGGGTCTTAACGGAAGAATGTAGTCCTCTCAAGACCTTCAGCAACAAACAACCAAAAATACCACATACCAACTTTAATAAAACTATGTTAGGTGTTAGAGTGAGTTTTACTTTCTGACAGGCAGCCAGTGAGAGCAGTGGCAGACTTACATACTGTAGGAGAATCCTGGCAGAGGTGAGCTGCCACAGCATGCCGAAGCCTTGCAGGCTGTTTGGTCAGCGTCATTAATGTCTTTTAAATGTTACTGTACATACCAACTGGAAGGTTAATGATATTTTAACCTCAACTCTCCCAGCCCTCCTCCTCATTGCTGTCAGGACGCCTAAGAAAATTAGTGCGTCCATTAAAGACACAAGAGGCTCCTTCTCTCTCTCTCTCTCTCTCTCTGTGTCTCTCTCTCTCTCTCTCTCTGTCTCTCTCTCTCTCTCTCTCTCTCTCTCTCTCTGTCTCTCTCTCTCTCTGTCTCTCTCTCTCTCTGTCTCTCTCTCTGTCTCTCTCTCTCTATGTCTCTCTCTCTCTGTCTCTCTCTCTCTGTGTCTCTCTCTCTGTCTCTCTCTCTCTCTGTCTCTCTCTCTCTCTCTCTCTCTCTCTCTGTGACTCTCTCTCTCTCTCTCTCTCTCTCTCTCTCTCTGTCTCTCTCTCTGTGTCTCTCTCTCTCTCTCTCTCTCTCACTCATGTGCTTCATATTCAAAAAGGCTCGACTGCCCGTTGTTGAGAATGTTAATGATTATAGGGTAGTAGCAGTAGATGTGTGTATGTGTTATGGATGTGTGTGTTTTGAAGGATATTTTATGCTAATTGATGCAGACAGTGTGTGAAAAGGTTTCTGTGGCTGCGGTTCCTTTATTAATTATCTATTAATGACTTGTAATCTCCAAATCATATATATATGCTTACATTTATCAGGTTGTAATTGCTTGTAAGGAGGGAGGACATACCAGAAAATAAAAGATTCAAATTAAATCTTTATTTGCTTGTCTTGTCAAACAACAGGATTCGGAGCTTCCAATCCTCATTAGTGCTTCACTGATGCACCCACACAAATAATGCTCATGACAGCACCCTCCCACACACACAAACACACAAATATAGTCCATATACACAATAAGTACCGACAGCAACTAAAGCAGGGGGCGAGAAAGAAAGAGAAGATCATCATTAACATTCTCAACAGCAGGGGGTTTAGCCTTTTTGAACTCCCAGGAGAGAAAGAAGGAGCCTCTTGTGCCTTTTAATGGACCTCTATTGGTGAGACAAGTAGAGGCAACACCTACAATAGACTTCTATGGTTTCTTAAGCTTTTTAAACTTCATGGCGCCTCACAGAAAAGAATGACTTTAAGTATGTGTAGATACTTTGAACATTGCTTCTGGTTGTGTCAAAAGCAAGTTGTCTTTCATGTATCTGGAGGGCTGATATTCAGTTTGTGACGCTTTCAAACTCTTCACTGATTTGTCTGTATTGCCTGCTCAGTGTAGAAATGTTATTGTACTGGAACTGCAGTAATCATCTAACCATTAAACTGCATGATGGTCACTGCAGCACAGTCTTCCTCTGCAACAGGCGTCGCATCCTGTACGACCTTTTAACTCATGGTTAAGTAGTAACAGCTGAGGACTCCAGGTTTGCTCCAGACTGCCGGGCTGAGTGAACCAATGCCGATGCTTGTTTGCATATGACGTCACGTCACTGCGTTGCCATGGCGCGAAATGCAGATGGAGGGCAGGAAGTGATTTGCTACATTTAGGAAGCACCATAACAAACTGAAAATGTCTGTTTGCGCCGTTTATGGTTGGTTAAATCGATTAAACCGTGAAACCACGAGGAGTTTTGATCGTTGTTGTTCATAAAGGTGAAAAATGCAACACCTACAAAAATCTGGAGGAGCTGAATCTGAAAATGTGTGCAGTGATCACTTCTTCAAAGGTGAGTTGATACAACTTATGTGGCTACATTTAGGAAGCGTAACAGTTTCCCAACTTTGCAAAGTCACAGTAATTGTTTCTTCTTTTCTTTGAGTTTGTAAGTTACGTAACGTTAGCAAAGCTAACAACAAAGTGTTTTAAGGGTGCAGCCTTATTGAGAAGTGCATCGTGCTCTGACTTTGGTTGCAGACTTTGTGTCTGAACAATGTCACGGTGAATTATAAAGTTTCATTATGTGTGATAACCATAGACTGAATGTAAAAGGTGATAACTGGCAAACTGCACCTCGGAAAATAAAACCGGGCATGAAATTAAACTGGGCCACATAAGTGGGACCAGTCCAGACAAGACACAGGTGTGATGGGAGACTTCACCTCATAGCAACTCATCATTTTAAAACAAGACAGTGATTTTCTGTCTCCTAGTCAACTCTGCAAGATGGAAAGCTGTGGATTCACTTTAACTATTGATTATTAAAATGTTCATTAGCTGGGCAGACTGGGCAAAATAGATGCTCTCAGTAAATAATTAACATCACGTATTCAGTCTGGTCATATAGTATTTTACATTTTAAAATGTATTAAAAGAGCGGCCCTGATGGACCTGATGACATTAATATCTAGCAACTATTGTTTTCTATAAATTACAGGTGCTGTGCTGAAGTTTGTCAGTAGATGTTGGATCATCAGCCAGTACAGAGTGCAGACCTTTGGAGCAGGTCCCACAGACCCAGGTGAAATACAGGGACCCTCAGCCAGTAGCCTGCTAGCACAACTATAGATGTACAGACGCTGGGGACATGTCCCCACCACTTTTTGAAATGGCTGATTTTGTCCTCATCACTTTTTGAAATGGCTGATTTTGTCCCCATCACTTTTTGAAAGTATTTGTTAAAATGTTTCTGATAAATTCCTTCTAACAAGAGCTGTGAAAGTAACTTAAGCTAAAAAAAAAACAATTTGCTGGCATTATATTACATTATATTTTTACCTTAGACCTGAATGTTGTATAAAAGACATTTCAACCATAAAATGTCTCCAGAATGCAGGAAAAGGATATGTACAGTATTTACATAGTTAAGGAATTGTTATGGTGAACAGTAATAATAAATAAATAGTACCAGCAGAATATTGCACATTTTAGTTTAAGCAGGTGTTATTGCACGAAACAGATAATATTGTCAAGTATTGCTTTTAAATTTTGTTTAATCTGGTCCTGGTTTGTTTGAGTGAAAGAAGTACTTCTCAAAATATATTTGTCTATGTTGTATGATGTTGTTTATCTCCCACTTGCTCTATCTCTGATGGAAATATCAGGCCAGGGGTCAACTAGTCAGAAATGCACGGCCTGCCGCACATGACCAAAAATGTAGCCTGCAAAACCTGCAACATATGCAATGCAGAGCAGCCGCATAAGCTTAGGCTAAAGAAACAATTGCAAGAGTTCGATGAGAAGCGGGAGAGCTGGGTCCTTACCCAGAAAAATAATCAGACCCCTCTCACATACAGGATGATGCGTATATGTTGCTATGTGATTGTTGTTGTTATTTTCATGCAGGTTATATTCCAAAGGTCCCTTATATGTTTTAATATGAATCTCTTTTTATGTGTGTGTGTGTGTTTGTGTAAGGGCTATATTACTGAAGGCCTGCAAGAAAAAAAAATGCTTGGGTGTCTGAGGTTTGTGCACCCCGTTGCCAGAGACATCCAATACATGTCTTACGGATAAAGGACCTGTATGATGTTGTTCTTCAAGGTGAGAATGTTCTGTTTTTTATAAATAAATCACGTGTGTCCACGTCACAGAAAAGGCTGTTTGCCTTCTCTCGACTAGGGGAGCTTTCAGATTGTGGTTGATACTTTTAGCTAACTTATTGAAACTAACTGTGGGAGGTTGAAAGCTAACCCGCCTGCTATTTAACTGCTCGCATTTACGTATCAATAAAATAATACTGTGGGGGTGGTGATGGTGCAGTGGATAAAACGGCTCGATTCCCTCTGGGACACCCATCAATCTGAGCAAGACTGTTAACACCTAGTTTCTCCAGAGGCGTGCAACTTCTGACCTATATAGCAATTGTAAGTCGCTTTAAATAAAAGCTTAACAAATAAATATAGATGTAAAAATTGCATCTGCTTGGTCTTCAGCAGGTTCCTCTTACGGTTTGTACCTGATAATCACTCATGCTTGGTGACAGCGCTTGGTCCCAAACCTAGTGCTCTATGCACATTATAGATGATGCAGATCAGAGCTGCACACGTGACGTGGTCACACTATTGTTTGTTGTGTTTATAACATAAACTATGACGTTGAATTGGGAGACAAGATAATTAGCCACGCTATAATTTTAATTATACAATTCTAGTAGAAAAAGTTGCAACCACAAGACTATCTCCAACATTCATCACATGTCTTGGAAACAGTCCTTTAAATCAAAACAATCAGTAGTTTCTGAATAATTCAGTACTTCTATAATGTAGGTGATGCAGGACAAGAGGATGAACCCTCTTCAGTACCAGACGAACCCCCAACTGGACCACGAATGGCCCAACCAGATCCCCAGGTAGAAGTGGCCTTACTTCATCCCCCAGCAGCTCCAACTGGACCACCAATGGTGACCCCAGATCCCCAGGTAGCAACATCCCTGCAAGATCCCCCAACACACTCAGCTGGAGCACTGAAGGCCCTGTCTGGACCCCCAGCAGCCCTTATTGGACCACCGAAGTCCCCAAACGCATTGGCAGGAAGGCATAATGTGAAAATGTTAAAAAGATTCAGACTCTGGGCATCCCTGCTTTCAAAAGAAATGGGTATAAAAAAAACTCTCGTCAAATTCCATAAACTGCTCCATTTAGCTGTTATCATCACTTAAATGACGCCTGTGTTTGCCCATATTTAGGATTAGGCCTGTGCGAAATGACTGCATTTTATTGGACGATACAGAAATGTCTATTGTTTTAAAGTTATGCTCTATTGTTTATTTCGTTCTGTCGCAAACGTGGAGCGTTCTGTTCTTCTTCTATATGTGCCGGTGTTGAAGGGAAGAAATGCAGGAATAAACAAACATGAAGGAGAGTGAAGTTTCCTCAGAACTGGGTAAATACTGCACAGAAGGACTCAGACCATGAAAGCAAAAATGAGGAGCTCGTTCCAAAAAGAGAACTGTGTTTTATGGACAAACAACACTATAATTGTCATGATTTGTGTCAGTAATGTTTAATGACTCACCCACTGACATTCAGCTTACTTGATGAAGATATGCTGCTGTTGTGATGTCAGCTGTAGCAGCTGTACTATTACTAACAGTGTGTACTTTACTTATACTGCGCTTGGAGCTTGTGCTACAGGAAGTGTCATATAATGCCATCTCTAAGGTAAATAAGATGATGTCAAATGGTGTATATAGCCATTTAGCCATATGACCGCAGTATAAACATTATAAAGTGTAAAGTAGTGGAATGAGAGGATGGACACTGGAGATTTGCAGTACTTGAGGGCTGAATAGAGCTGAGGGTCAGGGACATGACCAGTAAATCACACCAATTCTCCTTTCACTTCACTGGCTTCCTGTTTCTGTGAGGATTGAATACAAGGTCACCCTTCTCACCCACCAGTGCATCTATGGAAAGAACTACTCACCCCTGTAACTACAACACGATCCCTCCGCTCAGCAAACTCAAACTGCCTCCTTCTCCCCAGGACTGAGCTCAGCACCACGGGTGTTTTCTGTTCTGCCGCTCCTCGGATCTGGAATGCCCTCCCCGACCATCTGAGGGCACCTCAGACTACTGAGACTTTCAAAAAAGGACCAAAAGCATTTCTTTTTAGCAAAACGTATGAGTTTTTATCAACCCTGCCAATTGATTTATTATCTGTTTGTATTTTATATTGATGTTTTTAGCTTGCTTTTAAGATTTTATCTGTAGCATTTTGAGATTTGCTTCAAATATAAAGTGCATTACAAATAAAATGTATTATTAAATACTATTATTAGTCCATAAGCTTTGGCTTGCGTATTTAACTGTTGCTGTTTTTACAGCTCCTCATATCTACAGGTTTTTATTTATGCAACTCACCCCCGTATATAAATTCATAAACGCATTTCATTTGAGATCACTCTAAAACTGTTTTCTTGAGATACAATGCAACCGAAAAAGATTTTCATAGGGTTAGTGTTTGTGAAAAACATTTCAGAAACATGTTCCAAGAGGCACAAAATTACATGATATATATATATATATTTAACAAATACATTTTTATTAACATTTATGGATTAGACAGTTTCATGTCTCTTTAAAATGTACGACCGACACAAGGGCTGAGTGGACAGGGTGAAAATTTAATGTTCTCATAGGACTAAACCAAATACATCATTGGAAAGCTATTGATCAGGAGAGTAACATTATGCCAATCTGAAGGCAGTACATGGTTTCTACTTTGAAATACTGACCTTTGAACTTTGACATTTATGTATGTGAGTGTTATAACTCAACAACAGAAGGGGATACAATGAGCCGGCTGTTATACAAAGCTCTTGAACTTGCATCCTGTGAGGTACCGTTTGGTGTGATTACCAATAAGGGGCATCACAAAAATTGGTAAAAATTTAATTTCACATTATTATTATTTATAATTTAAAATTCTGACCAAACTAAAACGGACAAAAATATTAGATCAACATACCTGTCTGATTATAAAGGCTGGCTTTTTTTGATCAACACCAAGAAACATTTGTTCAGTTGATGTCTGAAGGTTATGTTGGTCATCACATGTGGAACCTACAGAATCTTAAAGCAACAACAATACAAGTAAAGGATGTACATTTAGGGAGTTTCAAATTCAAGTTTAAGTTTATTTAGAGCCCAAAATCCCTGTTTACAGTCTCAAAGGGGTTTATAAGCCCACACGTTTATAGCAAACAAAACAGAACACGCCCTTACTTAATCATCATGCATTGCAAAGAGTCTCAGTTAAACAACTGATTATCAAACTGCAATATTAGTGAAGTACTTAGGAAAATGTCCATAAATTACTGTACCATCAGTAGTCTGTTGTTGTTTGACATCATGTACCCACTGATGCCCCATCGTGTTCTCAGGACACCTTAGTTCACTGCTCAGGTCTTCCAGTCTCAGAGACTCAGCCTTTTTCAAAGTCTGCATTAAAAGAAAAATATTTTTGCCATTGCCATGTTTCTGTCATCTTTCATATATGTATCTGAAACATAACATAATACCTTGACATATCTGCTGGATAATGCAAGATGAAGGCCTTCCTGCTTCCACCCAGTAGCACAGACTGTTAGCATGTCATTCCTGACTCTTTACATTTATATGTCACGCTTTTATCCAAAGCGACTTACAATTGCGATAAATGTCAGAGGTCACACGCCTCTGGAGCGACTTGCTCAGGGACACATGTGTGGATGGGTCATAGTGGGGGGGGTTGAACGCGGGTCTCTCACACCAAAGGCAGGCGTCTTATCCACTGTGCCACCCACGTTTTAACTTCAAGAAGGCAGCGGGGCCAGATGAACTTCATCCTGTTTTGTTAAAAATGGCAGCAGAAACTATAGTGAAGCCACTCGATTACATCTTTAACCTTTTCATTTACACAATACAGCGCCTACTTCATGGAAACAGGCTTACGTCACGCCATTACTGAAAGCTGTAAGGTCCCAAGAATGAGGACCGAAGCAGGAAAGAGGAGTCTGTCCTACTATGGCCCTTCATCCTGGAATGAACTCCGGTCTAGGCTTAAGATTGGCGCACTAATTTCCTTAGCTGCTTTTAAAAAAACAATATCTGACATTCTGACGGATGTATGCACTTGTTTTAAATTAACGGTACGTAGACATTTAGTCCTTATTTCGTTTGTTTATATATTTTAAAGTCATTGCAATTTTGTCTATGTAAATATTTTGTAAGGGTTAAGTAAATCTGTATCTTAATTTATGTAATGTATTGTTTTTCAACTTATGGTTGAAAGATTGTCTTTTATTTGTGTTATACAGGACTCCCTTTTAAAAGAGACTGTGTCTCAATGGGACATTTCCTGTTTAAAAAAAGGCTTATATATGGTCGTTACCTTTCCTCAGGTCAAAGACTGTCTCCTGTGTTTTCTGGAGGTTTCAAATGAGATGGTTGGTGTCACACCATTTAACAAATACTGTAGGTCTGTGTCGTCTTGGTGCACAGAGGAGTCCATATCATTGTGCAAAAGGATCCCAGTATCATTAGGATGTACATTACTGCAGTTATTGGTGTACAATATCAAACGTATCTGTGGTACAATGCAACCCTGTGTTTAGGGTCTCTGACAGCGTCCTGTTGACCTTCACCTGCAGACTCCATTTTGCAGAGCAGAAGGAGAAAATGCCAGTCTGAGGCAGGTGAGAGTTAATCCAACATTAAGTTTTACTGTCAAAGTCTCCGGCAGGATAATACACATGAAACTAACCCAGGAGACGAACGCAGATCTAAAGAGGACTGACCAGCAGCTGGATGGGTTTATTATACTGTGTGTTACTTCTTCTGTTCTCAGTCTTGTTGAAACTCCTGAACAGTTTCTCCTGTTTCTTGTGTTCTGAGCTCAGTCAGTGTTACTGGTTTCCTCTCAGACTGACTGAAGTCCAAAAGATCAGTGATCGCTGACAGAGGTTTTGTTTTACGGGACTGAAATATATAGTATTATTTTTTGTGCGCCACTTCAGCTCCAACTAAAACAATAAGAGGGGAGGAGCAACAGGCTCATGAGAACAGGAGGAACATGTTCTCTCTCACACACAAACTCATGTGATTTCCTGTAAATGCAGAGGGGGAGGAGCAACACTGAGCAGGTGATCCAGGTGACAGGGAGGAACCTGAAGCTGAAACAGTTCAATCAGTTCAGACATTTAGAGTGGACAGAAGGAGGAAAGCTGAAGGCTGAGGCAGGTGAGTGTTAATCCAACATTTTCTTATGTTACTGTCAAAGTCTCTGAGTCAGTTTTCTCCCTGCGGACTGTAGAGGAAAGAAACTTTAGCGTGAACTCAACACTTTGATTCATCTGTGGACACAAAGTCCTGACTGGCTGCTGTTAGTTTCTGTGTTACTTCCTGTTTTCTCTGTGTTGCGTCTGACTCTTGAACAAACCTGTTTTTCCTGATTCTTGTGCTCTGAGCTCACAGTCAGTGTCACTGTTTCACCTCTCAGACTGACTTCAGACCAGAAGATGAGTGTTTGTGTGGAGGAAAAGGAGGACAGAGCAGAGTCTGCAGGATCCAGCTCTCTGTCTATGAAGAGTGACCGGTCCAATGATAATCCTCCATTCTTCAGTACTGAACCTGGACCCTCAGACACAAAGTAAGAGATCTGCTGCTTAACTCATATATATGACTCAGTTCCAGTGAATCAGTTCCCTCTGCCATGTTGTCTTTTTGTTTATTTATTTTATATTTTATTATAAGTGGGCGGTGCAGTGGTGTAGTAGTCAGCACTGTCGCCTCACTGCAAGAAGGTCGTGGGTTTGCATGTTCTCCCCTTGTCTGCTTGGGTTCTCTCTGGGTGCTCCAGCTTCTTCCCACCATCCAAAGACATGCAGGCTAGGTTAATTGGTGGCCCTTAGGTGTGGATGTGAGAGTGACTGGTTGTCTGTATGTGTGGCCCTGCGATGGATTGGCTCCAGCCCCCCTGTACGCAGGATAAGTGGTTGACGATGGATGGATGGATTTTATTATAAGTTCTACTTCCTCTAAGGCCCCATCCACACTACTCCATTTTACTTTAGTTTTTGCTGCGTATCAGAGTTGATCATGAACATGAAGCAGATGGTCTGAGATTGGTCAAAGAATGCAGATGAAGAACTGCACCAGATTTCATTTTGCATGGACCAATAAGTAGCTGGGACTGTTACTGAATGTAACACGGGAGTGAGGTGCTGGAAAACAGACTGGGAGTCGTCACAAAGTAAACGGTGACATGCACAGAGCAAGTGCAGGCTGTAAGTGTTATTTGCACAGTACAGAATATTTTAATAAAAATACCACATCAAAAACTCAGTAGCATTGTGTTTCTGCTCTGCAGGACATATGAGACCCAATCAGAGAGCCGAACATGAGCGTCTGCGTCATCGTTTCTAAAGTCCTCCGTTTCAGTAAAACATCCTCCGGAGTTTCAAAATGAAAAACGGGGTCGGCAGCGTTTCCAAACTTTTCCAAACCGCTTTAGGTCTTTGTTTTCGGAGCAAACGTAGAAAAAGGTCTCCGCTTTAAAAGCAAAACGCAGCAGTGTGGATGTCTTTGACAGTCACCTAGAGAGGCTGTGATCTGATGATGATGATCTTTATTTATAGAGCACTTTTCAAAAACCATGTTACAAAATGCTTCCACTAATGCAAACACAATAAAACACATGATAAAAGTAAGAAATTAAAATACATTTAAAAGATAAAAAAGAAAATACATCAGGAAAGGCTTTCTAAAAGGAACTTTGAAACCTCCTAATTATCCACAGCAGCAGCAGCAGTTTGTGTGTTTAGAGCTTCCTGAATGGCTTTTTAATGATTCTTGTGATAAGAATAAAAACATCTTGTGTTTGCAGAGTTCAGTCCAGCAGACAGAGAGCAGAGTCTGCAGGATCCATCTGTCTGTCTATGAAGAGTGACTCGTCCAATGATCTTCCTCCATTCTTCAGTCCTGAACCTGGACCCTCAGACACAAAGTAAGAGACAGTTTTTACTGTAAACTGACCTGATGGAAGATGATGCATTGAGGATGAAGACAAAATGTTCTGCTAACAGATTTATATTCCTGATGCAGAACTATTAGT
>NC_060161.1:4965103-4968593 GCF_021292245.1 Micropterus dolomieu
TTACTTTAGTTTTTGCTGCGTATCAGAGTTGATCATGAACATGAAGCAGATGGTCTGAGATTGGTCAAAGAATGCAGATGAAGAACTGCACCAGATTTTATTTTGCATGGACCAATAAGTAGCTGGGACTGTTACTGAATGTAACACGGGAGTGAGGTGCTGGAAAACAGACTGGGAGTCGTCACAAAGTAAACGGTGACATGCACAGAGCAAATGTAGGCTGTAAGTCTTATTTGCACAGTACAGAATATTTTAATAAAAATACCAAATCAAAAACTCAGTAGCATTGTGTTTCTGCTCTGCAGGACATATGAGACCCAAAGTCCTCCGTTTTTGCCGTCTTCAGTAAAACTAAAACTCCATCCAGAGTTTTGAAATGAAAAACGGGGTCGGCAGCGTTTCCAAACTTCTCCGCTTTAGGTCTTTTGTTTTCGGAGCAAACGTAGAAAAAGGTCTCCGCTTTAAAAGCAAAACGCAGCAGTGTGGATGTCTTTGACAGTCACCTGATGATGATGATCTTTATTTATAGAGCACTTTTCAAAAACCATGTTACAAAATGCTTCCACTAATGCAAACACAATAAAACATGATAAAAGTAAGAAATTAAAATACATTTAAAAGATAAAAAAGAAAATACATCAGGAAAGGCTTTCTAAAAGGAGCTTTGAAACCTCCTAATTATCCAAAGCAGCAGCAGCAGTTTGTGTGTTTAGAGGTTCCTGAATGGATTTCAATGATTCTTGTGATATGAATAAAAACATCTTGTGTTTGCAGAGTTCAGTCCAACAGACAGAGAGCAGAGTCTGCAGGATCCAGCTGTCTGTCTCTGAAGACCAGTCCCACCGTAAACCTCCAGACTTCAGTCCTGAACCTGGACCCTCAGACACAAAGTAAGAGACAGTTTTTACTGTAAACTGACCTGATGGAAGATGATGCATTGAGGATGAAGACAAAATGTTCTAACAGATTTATATTCCTGATGCAGAACTATTAGTGCAGATTCTGTTTCAAACTAAGACCAAAACACCTGAGAACCTCCAGTTCAGGATTTACACTTCAAGAAACTCTTCATATCTTTTCTCACATGTTAAATTTGCTATAAAGATTTAGAACAATTTTAAAAAAGGCTTTTACTGTGAAGGAGCTGCAGGAAGTGTTGAGTTTGTATTAATACCAAACTCCAGGCAGATCACTCAGTGTTTAATAAGACAGTCAGACAGGAAAAGCTGTTAATGAATGTTTCTGAAAGCAGGAGAGTTAAAATAAAAAGAACTAAAGGAACAATGGTTTTCATCACAGACTGAAAGCTGAATTCAAACAGAAAAGTAACGACACTTTTACTGTTTTACTGGTTCTGCAGACGGTGCATCACCTCATACTGGGACCAGTCTGCTTCATCGGGACACTCCTCCTGTCCCCAGTGTGGAGACAGATCCAGAACCAGAGCTGGACTGCAGACAGCCAGTCAGAGCAGCTCTGTACAAAGTAAGACTGGACATCTGTACATCTTAAACATGGAACCTGCTACATTTCATTACATTACGTTTATTTAGAGACTTACAATAAGAACATTCAACCCAGAAATGACAAGAACCATGCAGGTACATCAGCTTCATCAAATAAGCTGAACTGCTTCAAGAGCTGCGTTTAGTTTCTAGTTTTCAGGCTGAAGATGTGTAGAGTTTCTGCTGTCCTGATGTCAGTGGGGTTTTGTTAAGCGGTAGCTAGACCCCCTTCATAATGAGGGAGCAAGCTGATTGGCAGTAGCAGAGCATATTGGGCGAGCTGGGCCATTGACAGCATGGTAGGCAAACGGCAGTGACTTGAACTAGATTGGAGCAGCCACCAGTAGCCAGTGCAGGATGTGGAGGAGCGGTGTAGTGTGGCAGAACTTGGGTTGAATCCCAGCCTCCATGCTGCACTCTGGATGAGCTGCAGTTCAGATGGCAAATGCAGGCAGACCAGGAGTGAGTTGCAGTAGTCTATGCAGGAGATGACAAGAGCCTCCTGGGTGAGGAGCAGTCTGAGCTAAAAGTAGCTCATAGAAACAGTGTGTAAAAATGTCTGCAGTGATAAAGAGTGATTAACACTGATATCCTGCAACATATTATGCTAACTAACATGTGCCACAGAGGTTTTGTGAGGCGACTGAAAACATGGATCTCGGTGTTACAGCTTCAAAAACCCTGACTGAGCTTGTAGTCATTTACAGGGGCCAACCTGAGATGGTCTCCTCCCTAAAACCAAAGCCACATCTGGAGCTACACTGATTGGAAGGAAAAAAAGACTCTTTTACAAAATAAATGTTTTCTTACATAACAGTTGGGACTACAACTTTCATCTAGCTGTGTGACCCTCTGTTCATAACAAATGAACCTTGGACCTGTCAGTACGTTTGTAGCTTCTAAGTGAATCCCTCTCTCTGTTCTTGTTTGGACCTCCAGACATCAGTTTTATTTGTCTTTACTGTTACTTAATTAAATTGCTGCTGATGTAAACTCAACATTTCATGGTGCTTTCCACCAACAGAAGCCTTTTATTGTGAAGCAGCTATAGGAAATAGTGAGTTTGTCACAGAGATTTGCAGCACTTTGTTAATGTGGCTATTCAATGAAAACAAGACATGAACATGTTCTGCCTTATTTGATCGGTGGATCAGTTTTAAAATTCACAGGGAGGAAGGAACAGCCACAGTGAGCTGTTCAGATGAAGAGCTGCAGACGAGCTGTTGAGGCTCAGCCTGTCGCCTCTGCTGTCAATCAAACACATACACTTATACACAGTCAGAGAGAAGAATCAGCATTTCTGATTTATAACCTTTACGTCTCTAGTTCTTCTTATATTGATCGTCGATTGTCAAAGTTTCTTTGTTTTGTCACAACTTTCTTCTCTTCTTTAGTGAGAGGTGGTCTGCAGGAGGTTTTAGATGAACATAAGATCAGTCTGAGGAGGAGATGTGAACGTGTGACTGAAGGAAGTGATGAAACAGGAAGTGGAACCCTCCTCAACACGATCTACACTGAGCTCTACATCACAGAGGGACAGAGTGAAGAGGTTAATACCCAGCATGAGGTGAGGCAGCTTGAGACAGCTTCCAAGAAGGAGACCCTCCATGACGCTCCAATCAGGTGCCAGGACATCTTTAAAGCCTTACCTGGCCAACAGAGAGCCATCAGAGTGGTTCTGACCAACGGCGTCGCTGGCGTTGGAAAAACCTTCTCGGTGCAGAAGTTCACTCTGGACTGGGCAGAGGGCTCGGAAAACCAAGATGTCGGTCTGCTGGTTCTGCTCTCGTTCAGGGAGCTGAACTTGATCAAAGATGAGCGGCACAGTCTCCTCACGCTGCTCCATGTTTTCCATCCAACATTACAGAAGGTCCCAGCAGAGAAGCTCGCCGTCTGGAAACTGTTGTTCATCTTTGACGGCCTGGATGAAAGCAGACTTTCATTGGATTTCCACAACAGTGAGGTTGTGTCTGATGTCACACAGA
>NC_060161.1:4968693-4974786 GCF_021292245.1 Micropterus dolomieu
GCTCTGGCTCCTAGTCTACTTTTGGAGACTCTAGGAACCACAAGTAACCCTGCATTCTGGGAGCGCAGTGCTCTGGTGGGGTAGTAAGGTACTATGAGCTCTTTAAGATAAGATGGTGCCTGACCATTAAGAGCTTTGTAGGTAAGAAGAATGATTTTAAATTCTATTCTGGATTTTACTGGAAGCCAATGCAGAGAAGCTAAGACAGGAGAAATGTGATCTCTTTTCCTGGTTCCTGTCAGAACACGTGCTGCAGCATTCTGGATCAGCTGAAGAGTCTTAATGGACTTTTTCGAGCAGCCTGATAATAAGGAATTGCAGTAATCCAGCCTAGAAGTAACAAATGCATGGACTAGTTTTTCTGCATCATTTTTAGACAGGATGTTCCTGATTTTTGCAATATTACGTAGGTGAGACTTAAACGACATGTCCTGATCAAAGATAACTCCAAGATTCCTCACAGTGGTGCTGGAGGCCAGGGCGATGCCATCAATGGAAACTATATCTTTAGATAATGCGTCACAGAGGTGTTTGGGCCCCAGAACAATAACTTCAGTTTTATCCGAGTTTAACTTTAGAAAATTACAGGTCATCCAGGTTTTAACATCCTGAAGGCACATTTGAAGTTTAGCTAACTGATGAGTTTCATCTGGCTTGATCGATAGATATAACTGAGTATCTTCTGCATAACAATGAAAGCTTATGGAATGTTTCCTGATAATATTGCCTAAAGGAAGCATATATAAAGTGAAGAGGATTGGTCCAAGGACAGATCCTTGAGGAACTCCATGACTAATTTGGCATGCATGGAGGACTCATCGTTAACATGTACAAACTGAAATCGATCTGATAAATAGGACTAAATAGGACCATCTTAGAGCGGTTCCATTAATGCCAATGAAATGTTCCAGTCTCTGTAATAGGATCTGATGGTCAATGGTATCAAATGCAGCACTAAGATCTAATAAAACCAGTACAGAGACAAGTCCTTTGTCTGATACAATTAGGTCATTAGTTATTTTCACCAGAGCTGTCTCTGTGCTGTGATGAGCTCTAAATCCTGACTGAAAATCGTCAAATAAATTATTGCTTTGTAGAAAGTCACACAGCTGTTTAGCAACTGCTTTCTCCAGAACCTTAGAGAGAAATGGAAGGTTAGATATAGGTCTATAGTTGGCTTAAACATCCGGATCAAGTTTGGGCTTTTTCAGAAGAGGTTTAATTACAGCTACTTTAAAGTACTGTGGTACATAGCCTGTTGATAGAGATAGATTTATCATATCTAGTATAGAAGTGCTAACTAGGGGTAAAACTTCTTTAAGCAGCATAGTCAGGATGGGGTCTAAGAGGCAGGTTGATGGTTTAAATGAAGAAATTATTGAAGTTAGTTGGTAAAGATTGAGGGAAGCAAAACAGTCTAAACATGTATCTGGTTCTACAGCTGTTTCTAAGGTTCCAGAGTTTAGAGATAAGTCGGTGCCAGTTGAGGGCAGGTCTTGGTGAATTTTGTCTCTAATAGCTAGAATTTTATCATTAAAGAAGCTCATGAAGTCGTAACTACTGAGAGCTATATGGGAATACTTGACTCAATAGAGCTGTGACTCTCTGTCAGCCTGGCTACAGTGCTGAAAAGAAACCTGGGGTTGTTCCTATTTTCCTCTATTAATGACGAGTAGTACGCTGCTCTGGCATTACGGAGGGCCTTCCTATAAGTTTTAAGACTATCTTGCCAGATTAAATGAGAATTTTCCAGTTTGGTGGAACGCCAATTCCTCTCAAGTTTCCGCGATATTTGCTTTATTTTGCGAGTTTCAGTATTATACCATGGAGCTAACTGTCTTTGTTTTAGTATTTTCTTTTTTAGAGGGGCTACAGAGTCGAGTATTATTCACAGTGAGCCTGCAGCACTATCAACAAGATGATCGATTTGGGAGGGACTGAAATTAGCATAGGAGTCCTCTGTTACTTTGTGACTTGATAATGAATTTAGAGCTGATGGAATCGCATCCTTAAATTTAGCTACGGCTCTATCAGACAGACATCTTGTATAGAAATTTTTGCCCAATGGTGTGTAGTTCAGCAATACAAACTCAAAAGTTATCAAACAGTGGTCAGATAAAAAGGGGATTCTGTGGGAACACCATTAAATGTTCAATTTCAATACCATATACCAGAACAAGGTCGAGGGTGTGGTTAAAACAGTGAGTCGCTTCATGAACACTCTGAGAGAAGCCGATGGAATCTAACAGAGAGATAAACGCAGTACTAAAGCTGTCATTCTCAACGTCCACATATTAAAATCCCCTACAATAATAACTTTGTCCGTTTTAAGGACTAAAGTTGACAAAAAACTCTGCAAATTCAGATAGGAATTTAACACATCTATCTAAAGAATCCTAATTTCTTGAATGGCAATCTCTTATCTCATAGATGACATCTTTGTCCTGTCTCAGGTACTATAGCTACAGTGCTCGCCTGGGTAGGGGAGGTGGGGGTGCAATTCGCAACCCTCACCACTAGATGTCCCTAGAACTTACACACTGAACCTTTAAATAAATGATAATAAAATACAGAAATACAATGAATAAATAAATTAGCTCTATTTCAGCTATGAGACAATAAAAAATATATTCAGTATTTGCTTTTTCCAACATTGTTATGAAGCTATGTGATGCTTATACTGACTGAATAGTTTAAAGTGAAGAAGCTTTGATTTGATGACTCCACTATTCCTAAAATAAATATAGTCTCTTGTTCACATTTCCCCAAAGTTCATCCCGACATCTTTGGAAACTTTGGGATCTTGAGTGGAATCTTAAATCAGTTTCTGTGGGTTTTTCTTTGTGTTTGGCTGCACAACATGAGTTTGTATAGATGGAGCCTCTGGTGGAGGTGCAGAGTTTAAGAGGTGAAGTCACTATGTCTTTATTGAAGTAGCAGCACGTTGTCATTAATATTAATGAGAGCTCTTTTTACCTTTTTGTATTTTACAGTTTGAACCTGCATCCTGTTGGGTTCAGGTGTTTGGAGTTTCCATTTTCTAAACTTCTACATTCTAAACCTTCTTCAGCTCTGAACAGATTATTAAACACTGAGTGATTTCAAGCAGGAACATTGTCTTCTAAAGTAACATTATTTATTCTAAATTCAGACTGAGGGGCTGCAGTTTGTCAGAGATCAGCTGTGCTTCTCTGGTCTCAGTTCTGAAGTCCAACCCGTCCCATCTGAGAGAGCTGGAGCTGAGTAACAACAAGCTGCAGGATTCAGGAGTGAAGCTGCTGTGTGGTTTTTTGGGGAGTCCACACTGCAGACTGGAGACTCTGAGGTCAGTTCACTGACTCTCTGTTACTATTGTAGATTTGATATGTTCAATTATTGAAGCTAATTTCTGTTCATACATAACTTCCATCCATAAAGCTATAAATGTCCTTTTGTTCATATTTTCATGTTTCTTGTACTAAATTTAGTCTGCAGTCACAAAAGAAACTGTAGAAAATGTCCGCTGTTAGTCGTTAAAGTAAATGAATATTTCAAATTTTTGGTAAATGGTCACATCTATATACAGAAGATCCTCTGAACTAATATTTGTTTAAAACTGTTCAAGTTTACTTGTTGAAGTAGAAATATTTCTTTGTTTCTGTTATTTTCAATGTGTTTTCACAAATAATGTCTGATCAATGATATTGATCCTTCAGAACACACACACACAGACTGGCCTGAGATCAGCAGCATGTTATTGATCTGTGTTGACATGAATAGGTGTATGAATGTTGTGCTGACATTATGATGATCCACAATAACACAATGACAAAGTCCCTCTACTCATTTTAGGGAAAAGCTCATTGATTAGGACATAGTAATGTTGAGCTCCACATTTAAAACCTGAACACATCTGATTGGATTAGAAATGGATTTTTATCTCCATCATTTATTCTTTATTCAGATTGTGGCGCTGCAGTTTGTCAGAGATCAGCTGTGCTTCTCTGGCCTCAGCTCTGAAGTCCAACCCCTCCCATCTGAGAGAGCTGGACCTGAGTGACAATGAGCTGCAGGATTCAGGAGTGAAGCTGCTGTGTGGTTTTCTGGAGAGTCCACACTGCAGCCTGGAGACTCTGAGGTCAGACACCATTTTTCCTTCTGTGCTGAGATTAATATGATGTGAAAGTTGTGGTGCCAATCCAGTGCAGACATAAGGGTGATATTATACTGATCCACACTAAGGATCTTAATGCTAAAGTCTGTTTTCTTCTTTTGTGGTTTAGTCCACCCTGGTTGCATTTATTTGTGTGTTCTCCTCTGGTGCTCCATCTTCATCCCACCGTCCAATCACATGCAGGCTAGATTAACTGGTGATTCGAAATTGTCCTTAGGTGTGAGTGCTTGTTTGTATATGTGTGGCCCTACGTTGGGCTGCTGACCTGTCCATGGTGGACCCCGCCTTTTGCCCGATGTTGGCTGGTACACAGGATAAGTGGATGACGACGAGTCAGTGATGAGTTCCTCTGGGGCCACAGTCCTCCTTTTCAGCTGCCCTGTGGCAAGATACGAGCAGCCTTGGATAATGGAACGCTCACAGCAGGATCCTCTTTGTGGACTTGAGCTCTTCTTTTAACACCATCCAAGTGCATCTGATGATCCAGAATACACCATCTCTACATGCCAATGAACTGGCCTGAGTGTACTGTTGTCTTTGTGTGTCGTCACTGTGAGCTGTTGTCTGATGTGTTTAGTGCTGTGAAAAGGAACTGTCTGAAGATACATCATTTATTCTTTATTCAGATTGTGGAGATGCAATTTATCAGAGATCAGCTGTGCTTCTCTGGCCTCAGCTCTGAAGTCCAACCCCTCCCATCTGAGACAGCTGGAGCTGAGAGAAAAAAACCTGCAGGATTCAGGAGTGAAGCTGCTGTGTGGTTTTCTGGAGAGTCTAGACTGCAGACTGGAGACTCTGAGGTCAGTTCACTGACTCTGTTACTATTGTAAATCTCGTATGTGTCATTAGGGGTCCAATCTCAAGGGGGCTGGGCCTAGTAATGAAATGAAAATGACAGGGCCCTGTATTTTGGCCCTAAACCGTTCAGTGTTTTATAAAACCAACAGCAGGATTTTAAAATCAGCTTTCTGACAGGAAGTCAGTGTAAAGACCTCAGAACTGGACTGATGTGATCCACTTTGTTGGTCTTAATGAAGACTCGAGCAGCAGCGTTGTGATTCAGCTGCAGCTGTCTGATCAAAAAAGAATTATTAATGCATGTATCTGCAGAATCTGCAAATTTATCTTAAAAAGAAACCGCTTGAGTCTGAGCGGTGAAAAGAGGAGTTAACACAATAACATTTTATTAATCATTTACTAAACTTCCATGTTCTGAGGGATGATCAAGTGGTGGAATCTGTATTTGGCTGTAGCCTACATTACATTTAGATTATATTTGTTCATCTTTAATCTGACAGGGACAAAACACAGGGGCCAGCAAGTGAAGTAGAAAAATATAAAGATTGATAAACTATAGACAAAGAGACACGACTGTAAGCTCCCAATCTGACCCAGCAGTGATGTGTTTGCTGATTTGCACTTGAAAAGACGATGAGGTTAAAATACAGCAGCAGCATTCTTCATTTCAGCTACAGACGTGGACAAAACTGTTGGTACCCTGTTTGGTACCCTTCTGTTAAAGAAAGAAAAACACACAATGGTTCCCAAAATAACTTGAAACTGATTAAATTAATAATGAATAAAAATGTACTTGTTACGTTCCTCCGGATGGTAAGTCCAGGGGGAGGAGGAGTAAGAATATTTGAAATAAAAACCGGGGCAAAAGAGGAAGTCAGGGTTATGTGCAAACTAAGGTGTATTTATTCAATATTCAACAAAGAAAAAACAACTCAAAACTACTCTCTCAAAAGGAGACAGCGAGCCAACAAGGTAAGGCAACAATAACACTGGGTAAGTAACTGAGGGAGCAAGATTTAAAACTAAATGAACCGCTGAAAAGTCCTCTCTCCACTGAGGAGGTGACCAGACGCTGTTCTGGAGTCACGGAAGCTCTACGCTGGTGTTCAACCCACTGGCTGAATGGTAGTGATGTGTCCGTC
>NC_060161.1:4974806-4977965 GCF_021292245.1 Micropterus dolomieu
CTGGGCCTAGTAATGAAATGAAAATGACAGGGCCCTGTATTTTGGCCCTAAACCGTTCAGTGTTTTATAAAACCAACAGCAGGATTTTAAAATCAGCTCTCTGACAGGAAGTCAGTGTAAAGACCTCAGAACTGGACTGATGTGATCCACTTTGTTGGTCTTAATGAGGAGTCGAGCAGCAGCGTTGTGATTCAGCTGCAGCTGTCTGATCAAAAAAGAATTTTTGGTACCCTTCTGTTAAAGAAAGAAAAACACACAATGGTTCCCAAAATAACTTGAAACTGATTAAATTAATAATGAATAAAAATGTACTTGTTACGTTCCTCCGGATGGTAAGTCCAGGGGGAGGAGGAGCAACAATATTTGAAATAAAAACCGGGGCAAAAGAGGAAGTCAGGGTTATGTGCGAACTAAGGTGTATTTATTCAATATTCAACAAAGGAAAACCAACTCAAAACTACTCTCTCAAAAGGAGACAGCGAGCCAACAAGGTAAGGCAACAATAACACTGGGTAAGTAACTGAGGGAGCAAGATTTAAAACTAAATGAACCGCTGAAAAGTCCTCTCTCCACTGAGGAGGTGACCAGACGCTGTTCTGGAGTCACGGAAGCTCTACGCTGGTGTTCAACCCACTGGCTGAATGGTAGTGATGTGTCCGTCTGTATCGAGGCTTCGACGCGTGTGTCGAGTAATACAGGATGATTTTTGTGAAGCGCGTATCGAGGCTTGTGTTGATGACGTATTTGGTGATGTTCGAAGCCTCGCGAGCCGGCCGTACGTGACTGATTCAGGAGACGGTTTGCGGGTTTGGCGTGCGATCCGAAAGGAGCAGCAAAATGCAACGGACCCTCTTCAACATTTTGTGGACTTTTGAACTTGAACACAATTAGATTTTATCTACAGCTAATTTCAAATGACTAAAAAAGTTTATCAACTTATGTCAGAATTTATTTTGATCAAATAACTTTAAAAATTGTGATGAAACAGAGGAAAAGAAAGTGTTGACATTTTGTGGCTTTGGTAAGAATTAAACTCTTAACCCATATTACCCTAATAATAATTTTCTAAAGCAGGTAAAATCATCTCCAAAAAAGAAACCGCCTGAAGCACTGTGGAAGGGTTATTTTTAAATGAAGATGAATAAAATGTTCTCTATTATCTAAAGTCACAAACCAAGTTATCATAACCCTCTCCCTTGTTTCCACTTTCCTTCTGACCCTGTCATTGTATCATAAAGACAGACACCTTATTAAAAAGCCAATCAGTCATGTATTGGCATCACAAACATCATTCATTAATTTATTTAATTCAAAGCTTCACACATCAAAGCTGTGTTGCCGTTATAATGACTCTGCCTGTTTTACATTTATTGTCCACTTGATGGCACACTAGAGCAAAGGAAGCACTGTGAAGCTTTGGTCCATGAGTGAACCAATTGGATGGAAAGCTTCAATGCTTCATAAAGCTTCATCTCGCCATCACTACTGAATGGGCTGCCTCTGTCCACTGGGCTGACCGGCTGGCAGTGGTCTGCTCACAGGTGTTGGTCTGTAGTGTGGTCGCAACAGGTACAAAGGGAAACAGACCAACTGTTGTGAAAAAACCAAGCCTTCTTGTGCTCCAGGCACTGAGTGGTGATCAGGCACACCTGCTGCCACTCACTCATGCAGCCGAGGCATGTGGGGAAGGGCCACTACCTGAGAGGGAGAACACACAACCCAACCCAAACACACGACCCTGGGGTCGTAACAGTACTGAAATTTAACTAATGAAATTAAGACGTTGCTTTTGAGTTGTGGTTCAACTGAATCATTTTAAAAAACAAACTAATGAAGCTGGCCTGGACAAAAATGATGGAACCCTGAACTTAATATTTTGTTGCACAACTTTTGAGGTAGTCACTGCAATCAGTCGATTTCAGTAACTCTAAGTGAGACTTCTGCACTCGTCAGCAGGTATTTTGGCCCTCTGTTATTGGTCTGTGTTGACATGAATAGGTGTATGAATGTTGTGCTGACATTTGGATGATGTCTGTAGAAGGCTGACATTATGATGATCCACAATAACACAATGACAAACTCCCTCTACTCATTTTAGGGAAAAGCTCATTGATTAGGACATAGTAATGTTGAGCTCCACATTTAAAACCTGAACACATCTGATTGGATTAGAAATGGATTTTTATCTCGATCATTTATTCTTTATTCAGATTGAGGGGCTGCAGTTTGTCAGAGATCAGCTGTGCTTCTCTGGCCTCAGCTCTGAAGTCCAACCCCTCCCATCTAAGAGAGCTGGACCTGGGTGACAACAACAAGCTGCAGGATTCAGGAGTGAAGCTGCTGTGTGGTTTTCTGGAGAGTCCACACTGCAGACTGGAGACTCTGAGGTCAGTTCACTGACTGTTACTATTGTAGATCTGATATGTTTAATTAACAATTGAACCTAATTTCTGTTCATACATAACTTCCATCCATAATGTTGTAAATTTTTTTGTTCATATTTCTTGTACTA
This sequence comes from Micropterus dolomieu, assembly GCF_021292245.1. Classification (NCBI taxonomy): domain Eukaryota; kingdom Metazoa; phylum Chordata; class Actinopteri; order Centrarchiformes; family Centrarchidae; genus Micropterus; species Micropterus dolomieu. The sequence goes on from NC_060161.1 coordinate 4,977,319, forward strand.
AATTTAGTCTGCAGTCACAAAGACTTGTGTTTCTTAAAGAAACTGTAGAAAATGTCCGCTGTTAGTCGTTAAAGTAAATGACACCATTTTTTCCTTCTGAGCTGAGATTAAAATGATGTGAAAGTTGTGGTGACACTAAGGTGCAGACATGAGGCAAATATTATACATTCTAAACCTTCAGCTCTGAACAGATTAGAAGACAATGTTCCTGCTTCAAATCATTCAGTGTTTAATAAAGTTACATCATTTATTCTTTATTCAGATTGAGGGGCTGCAGTTTGTCAGAGATCAGCTGTGCTTCTCTGGCCTCAGCTCTGAAGTCCAACCCCTCCCATCTGAGAGAGCTGGACCTGACTGACAACAAGCTGCAGGATTCAGGAGTGAAGCTGCTGTGTGGTTTTCTGGAGAGTCCACACTGCAGACTGGAGACTCTGAGGTCAGTTCACTGACTGTTACTATTGTAGATCTGATATGTTTAATTAACAATTGAACCTAATTTCTGTTCATACATAACTTCCATCCATAATGTTGTAAATTTTTTTGTTCATATTTCTTGTACTAAATTTAGTCTGCAGTCACAAAGACTTGTGTTTCTTAAAGAAACTGTAGAAAATGTCCGCTGTTAGTCGTTAAAGTAAATGACACCA
>NC_060161.1:4978065-4985462 GCF_021292245.1 Micropterus dolomieu
CATCTGTCTTTCTCTCTCTCTCTCTCCTCATCTGTCTTTCTCTCTCTCTCTCTCCTCACCTGTCTCTCTCTCTCTCTCTCTCCTCACCTGTCTCTCTCTCTCTCCTCACCTGTCTCTCTCTCTCTCTCCTCACCTGTCTGTCTTTCTCTCTCTCTCCTCACCTGTCTCTCTCTCTCTCTCTCTCCTCACTTCTCTCTCTCTCTCTCTCTCTCCTCACCTGTCTCTCTCTCTCTCCTCACCTGTCTCTCTCTCTCTCTTGTTGCTGTTTGCCAACTGAAAAGAAGAAGAAGCCGTTTTCAGGTGTGTTCCGGACTGACGTCACTACTGAGGCCACCTGTCACTGTGGACGCACAGTCGTTAAATGACGTCAGTCAGGAGTGACGTAACAGCGCAGAGACAGAGGACAGACTAAAGGATAACTTATTAATAAACATATATTAGAGTATACTGATGAGAAGACGCTCGGTCTGTCCACAGGGTCTGTCCCGGACTGTAGAGGTTTGTCTCGGGGACTTCAGTGTCTCTCGGGTGGGCGGGGCTCTGCTCCTCTTTCCGCCAATCAGCGGGCTCTATTTGCCACGTGGCGCCGGAATTCCCCTCAGCTCCGGGGCTTTCCGCTCTTGACTGACAGGCTGCTGGGGACCATGGCAACGCTGCAGAGGTGCGTGAGGCTCCTAGAGGACAGCGGGGACACCACTTCCGGTTACAAAAGCTGACCTTCAAATTAAAAGCGTGTCTTTAAGGCATATTTATTGCAGCGTAGTGAACGGAGCACTTTAAACCGCTGAAAATAGAAAATAAAATATTAGTTTCAAGTCTCAAAGCCCCTTTCTGACATTTACTTTAATCACATTTATACATATTATATTGTGCTTTCATTAACTTCATGTAGCCTATATTTATTATATTATACACAATAATTAATAAGTAAATAAATAACTGAGTAGTCCAACAAAAAATGAAAAATATAAAAATATGAAACACAGAACACAGGGCAGGACACCTGAACCAGTCATAAAGAGTATTTTATTAAGATTTGGTAATAGACTGTACACTATGAGGACACCTGGGAGTAAAACTGAGTCGGCATTGGTGTCATTTACACTGGGGACGCTGGGGACATGTCCCCACCACCTTTTTGACAGCATTTCTTTGAGAAAGGTTTATTTGCAGAATAATAAAACATGCAATGCAATTTAAATATAGAATAAACAAATGTGCATTGTCCAAAACAAGTAACCTAAGCTAAAAGACAAGCTACTGATTGCTGCATTGTGCTTTTATTTTTTTAATTGTCACTGGCCACCTGAATTTTGTGTTTTCCTTTATATAAATAAAACATTTGCACCGTAAATTGGTGCAGAAAACGTCTCCACGAAGCAGGAATGAAGTGTTTAACGCTCAAAATGTCCAGGGGGAGGACCGCTCATATGTTTCAGCGTTGAATATTTCTTCAAAATAGAGTTAAAATATTTATGTCCCCACCACTTTTTAACACAAAGTGTCAGCTGTTTCTATAACTGCAAGCTTTATTATTCTGGGAAGGCTTTCCGCAAGATGTTGGAGTTTCTGCACATTCATTTAGATGCGTTAGTATCTGTAGTGTCAGACAGTGAAAATCTATTTCTGGAGCTGTTTTGTGCTTCGTCATGGAAGAGCTGCTATAAAATTGTCTGCTGTAGCTTTAACAAAGACCACACCATGAAGAAACAGCCCTTCCTGTGTTTCTGTAGTTTGGACCTTAAAATGTTTGTTATTAAATGTTAAAATTTAAGGGGGAAAATAAATTTTTAATTTACAGCGGATTGCTGCATTTAAATGACCTGACAAAACAAGAAGCCCAAAGATCAGATTAAAGAAGCAGGAGCAATCCTCGCCCCCCCCAACCATAGTTTTACTTTGAAAACCCCACACAGGAAGCGGCTGAGGTGTTTTGCTGCTGCAGTGACTTTTATTCCAGAGGAGAGTTTTATGATTTTCAGGCAAACGGACGGAGACTGAGACAGACGGACAGACGGACAGCAGGCAGGTAAGACTCACCTTTAAACTCCTTCACTGCTTTGATCTGAAGTCGGTCTGCAGCTGATCGATAACTGATCGATAACACGATCAGCTGCAGACACACGAGTCTGTTTCTGTGACGCTTCGGATCCCGACAGGGTTTATGACAGTAAATGTTGTTTCCGCTCCTCCAGTTTCTTTTTTCTGAGTTTAATTTAAGATTTAATTCAGATGTTTGTCCTTTAAATTCAAACTGCAGTAAATCCAGAGCAGCTTAGTTCAATAAAAAAGATTGTGTGCGCGCGCAGATGAACAGCTGATTATTGGGACATTTAGACGCTTTTATTCTTTTTAGTAAACAACATAATCATCGAGTTAAATAGAGTTTTTAAAGTGAGGTTCTGCAGACAGAATCTGTCGAACAGGACCGAGATGAAACCTGAAAGAAACTGTTTGATCAGATTGTGTAACTGAGGAAAGTTACTGAAGCTCATCGCAGTGACTCACGCAGTGTCTTTATTTGCAGCCTGCTTTGTGCATTTAGGGACTTTCTTTCTTAATTTGGGATCATTCTTAGAAACCTGGGTGGACTGATCATCTGTGATCAGAGGATTTATGTGACTGAACTTCGCTGCAGCTAAAGATTCTTTTCATGGTTGATTAATTGATCAGTCTGTAAAAAGCCAGAAAATGGTGAAGGAACCAAAATCCAAAATATATTCGGTTTACTGTCACAGAGGAGGAAAGAAACCAGGAAATATTCACACTTAAGAAGCTGGAATCAGAGAAATTTTACTTTTTGACTCAAACAGATTAATATAGTAATAATAGTTATTTTAAAATTTGACATCCAAATAATTTTAAATCTAAACCGCCTTTAAAATAGTTTGAACTACAAAATAAAACAAGACAAAATCTTTCCTGAGGGCAGATTAAATTAAAGCACCAGTTTTCAGCAAAGTCAGATCAAGCTGATTTTTAAATGAATAATAAATTAAGTGAAAACAGGATCCCAACTCAAAGTCCGCTGGAACAGCAGCAGCAGCTCGTTGGTGCTCAGTCGGGCTGGAAATCGAGGATTGTCCCCAAATAATCACAGAGGAGGAGGAGTGGAAATTCCCACCGATGTATTTAGAAATGACTCCATCACACTCTGAGCTGCGGGTGGTGATTAACTCCTGATCTGGCTTCTGCAGGGAAACCGAAGAAGAAGAAGAAGAAGAAGAGATCAGCCTGCAGGCAGCTGAGCCTCCATCACCTTCATCACCTTCATCATGTCTGTCAGGTACGTTCTGTTTCTGTTAACTGGGCGAATGGAGACTTCTGATTGGCTGACGCGCTGTTTGGTTGTTGTGGGGTGAATATTTGATTTGCTGGTTCAGAAGATGTCCAGATGTTTCAGGCGGTGGAGGTTACAGCTAACTGTGGTCTAAAGAGATAAATGTGATGGAGACGTCCCCGAGCCTGTCAGTCCCGGTGAAGGGAACTCTTAACTCCTGCATGTTCCTGTTTCAACGCGACACCGAGGTTAATAGAAACTAAAGAAATGAGGGAAACTAGGTGATAAAAAATCATTCATTACCGAAAACAAAAAACAACCAGCGAGAACTGTGTTGCTTTCAAAACAACACAGTGAGTGAATGTCAACATAATCCTGGTGTTTTGGGAGGAAATGAAATCTGTCTTTCAGTCTCTCAGCTGTCTAAAAAACTTAAACTAAAACTAAGCATAAAAAAACTAAACCAGCAAACCGACTTCAAAACAAATTCAAACTAAACTGAAATTAAAAACTCAAACTGAAACTCAAACTGCTGCTGCAGAGACTGAGACCAGGAGGCAGAGCGGCACAGGACCGGGTGTCCACGCAGTGTACCCTGGAAACCGGTTCGGACCCGTCACACTCGTTTTCACAGATCTCAGAAATTGAAGCTGCTCCGTGGAGACGTGATGGTGACGAATCACCTCCGTCCTCATAAAACAACAGAACAGTCCAGTTTTCCTACCACCTCGGCACATTCTCCCTCCAGACTCGCTTGGTCAGACCCCTTTTTAACGCCCTGGGTTCCCTTCAGCATCGTTTTTTAGACATGTAGAGCTCCGCGGTCAAGTTAGCAAGACCAGTACCCCGACTCCGATAAGAGTTTCAAAAGAGGACAACATGTTAACGCTGTGAAACGCCACCAGTTGGTTGAGGAAAACCTCATGGTCTGTGACCACGTTACTGAAACATGAACCGGTCCGGTTTCTGGCCCACTCGTCCTCCCTAACCACCAATGACAGTAAAGGCTGCCCTTTCTGCGGCGCTCCTGGCGTGGCTGGATTACAGGACAGTTAGAAACTCCACCCTTTTCTGTGATTCACATTAACTGTAATAATGTGTGACTGATGCAAGAGGTGTGAAACTACCAAAGATTTTCATGTGTCTCCAAGGGGACGTCTTGGTGTCACTTTTTAAAACCCTAGTTACCCTAAAGTGTCATTTCTGGACTTGTAGGGCTCCGTGGTCAACAACAATAATATGCAACGTCTGGTTAGACTTTCAAAATGTTGTAATTTGGTGCGGTTCAGGGAAAGATCCTGGCTTGGCTTGAAATAACAACGTTACTTAACTTATGTAGGCCTAAGTAAGTAAATAAAAACATCGACTTTGACCTTTTGTTTCACAAACGAACACCGGCCTAATGGTAGAAAGTCCTGTTTCTGGCCCACTCGTACTTCTCAACCGCCTCCTTTCTCTGACTGTTCAGCGTTCAGAAACGACGCTACAGGACTCCCCAGTGTGTCACACAGTGACGCCAGTCGGGTCTTTTGAGTGACAACACGTTGACCACAGATCAGAGGAAGAGTGTGAAACGATGTGCAGCAGTTTGCATCACCTGTGTGAAACAAACTGTGACATCACTGTTGGGCGTGGTTACAGGCGGGACCACAGCCGGTCAGAGAGCTGAAACGGACCTTCACCCAGAGAGGACAGAGGCCCCGAGGTCAGGCGTCACGTGATGAGTTGAACTATTTGAGATGCTTGTTGCTCGCAGGACTGAGACGAGTCCGTTTACAGAGACCGGACCTCATTCAGGACCATGAACCTCAGCAGGACTTCTGGTTCATGTAACAGGGACGGTTCACATTAATGAACGCTGCTGTTAAAGACTCTGTTCGTGGTCTGTGGTCCTGAAGGACGTTAGAGGTCATAAAACATCAGGTCAGGTTTAAAAGAGCTGAAGCAAAGCAGGGGATAAAGAAAGCTCGGACACTGTGGGGGATTGAACTCGGGTCTCTCACCCCAAAGGCATGTGTCTTTTCCACTGCTCCATCGCCGCCGCAGTTTGCATCAGGTCTAACTGAACAGACATTCTGCTGCAGTCGGTTACTGAATAAATTATGCACGAGCGCTTCTGTGGCGTCCGGTGGTGAAGACGGTTTCCATAAACCTGCAGCATCCACCTCACTTCCTGTCTTACGACCTCATTAGCATCCTGCTGAGAGGTTTTCTTCAGTCTCTCACGGATCCAGTGATCCCTGTCGGCTGCGACGGTTACAGGGCAAACAGGAACTGCTGGTTGTTCCACTCTGGATAAAGTACGTTCAGCTGATTATACTGACACTGTCAGTGCCAGTCCTTCAGATCTGAGTCCTGATTGGTTTGGCGTCACCTACAGGGACTGCAGGTCGTATAAAGACGTCAGGTGCTAAAAGAAACGGTTAAATGCAGATACATAAATACTGCAGTACTTTACCAGCCGGCTGTAGGCTCATTAATTCAAATGAAAGTTCTTCAGATCTGAGCGCCTCCTCACAGCTGACGTCGCTTTCTGAGCAGGCTCTGCAGTCTCCATCTTGGATCTGGTCACTTTCCCTCAGGTGTTCAGGGGGACTTTGAGGTTTCATCAGTCAGAACAGGTTATTAAGAACTGGAGACTGACCTGATTCAGGGAAACACGAGAGTAAAATCACCTCAGTGGATTCCTGCAGAGGTCAGAGGTCACACAGAAATACCCCAACCCCAAACTTCCCCGTCGGGTTTTCTCACCTCTGACTGCCTCGCTTACTGTACCTGCTGTGGGTTTATGTTAATGAAGGCCGTCTCTGCCGCGCTCTGATTGGCTGCTGTCGTCCGGGGGGGCAATCCCTCGGGCCAGGAGGGGGGTTGGGGGGGGGAACTCGGTTGAAGTCAAGAGACGAAGACCAATCAGATTAGATTTGAGTCAGATTCTGCAGTGAGGCGGGTTTTTCTGATGCTGCGGAGCCGAGAGAGAGAGACAGGAAGTCGAAGCAGAAAGGCGGCGAGAGAAAAGAAAGACGAGCAGAGAGGAAGTAAAGACGGGCTGGAGGTCTGAGCAGGAGACGTCAGGTCGGTCCTGTAACTCTGATTCTGTTTGTTTTTAATTCAGGCGCTGAGTGTTTGATGTTTAGTGTGTAAAATGTCAGAAATGATCCCACAGTAGTTCAGATCTGTTCTCACCTGAAGAACAGATCAGGAGTTCTTCTTCTGCAGGACTTAGAAGACCTCGTCCGTGTGTTTACCTTCAGGAGGCTGCAGCTGCAGGACACTCCAGCTGAATGCTAACCTCTGCACCTTATCTGTTGGTGCTGGAAATGTTAAATGTTGAAAAAGGGATTAAACAGATGAGCTGCAGCGTGTCGATCAGCTTCACAGCTGCCGGCTGTCGTAGAAATTGTTAGTGAAGGATCGAGCAAATAACTGAGTTACAACAAACTTTATCTTGTCTTTGAAAATAATTATTAATTAGAGAGAAGGACAGAGGTTGTGTCTGTACGTGTACCGACAGGGAAAGAAATCCCAAAGAAAAGCCGGCAGAGGAAAACAACCTGAACGCTGCACATGTGGACAGACTGAAATAATGAGGATAAGAAGAAGAAAGTCATAACAATACGAGTAATAACAGAAGTTCATGCATGTAGGGAGAAACTGCCGTCTTTTGTCTCTGTAGCTTCATATCTGCTGTTAATTTTTATGGACTTTGTTGTCTGGTTAAAGTTTTATTGGGGGGGGGGGTTCTGTCAGCAGAGGACAAACCCTTCTCTCTTCCCTCTTCGTGTCTCGGCTGCTCGGCGCTTTAAACAAACAGTTTCCTGGTTCCCTGCTCAGAAATCAGCAACCAGCAGCAGCAGTGACATCATCAGCTGTAGCCCCGCCCCCCCCCCCCCGGGGCTGATCTGGAATTCTGGGGGTTTTCCTCCGCTCGGCCACTTCCAGGAAGTGACTGAAAACATGCAGCCGGGAGGGGAGGGGGGTAAAACGACACAGACACAGAGAGAGAGAGAGAGGGAGAGAGAGAGAGAGAGGGAGGGGGTTAAAACGACACAGACACACAGAGAGAGAGAGAGAGAGGGGGAGAGAGAGAGAGGGAGGGGGGGAAAACGACACAGACACA
>NC_060161.1:4985562-5023207 GCF_021292245.1 Micropterus dolomieu
AGAGAGAGGGGGAGGGGGTTAAAACGACACAGACACACAGAGAGAGAGAGAGAGAGGGGGAGAGAGAGAGAGAGGGAGGGGGTTAAAACGACACAGACACACAGAGAGAGAGAGAGAGAGGGGGAGAGAGGGAGGGGGGTAAAACGACACAGACACACAGAGAGAGAGAGAGAGGGAGGGGGAGAGAGAGAGGAAAACAGCAGCAGAAGAAGAATTAATAAAGAGAGAGAGAGAGCGATGTGTTGTATTTGAGCCTCTCTCGCCCGTCATGTGAAAGTGAAACCTCTGCATGTTTTATTCTGTTGTTCACTTTGTTTGTTTGTTGTTTCCTCGCTCGCTCGTGCTGACGGGACTTTTACACTTTGACACTCAGCGGCAGACGAGGGGAGTCGGGGTGACTCAGGTCAGACACGGACACGCCTCTCTGCTGTGTGTGCGCGTCGGGTTTACAGCCTCTAACTGTTTGTTTGTTTGTTTGTTTGTGCTGCAGGATGACTGAAGCTCCGTTCATCTACGACAATGACGTGAGTCCTTTTCTCTTTCCCATGACTTCTTCTGCTGATCCATTACTTTTATTGATTGTAGTGTTTTTTTTATGTACGGGTTTAAGTCAGGGTCAAAAAGGATGTTCTGATAATATTTCTACGGATTCAGAAGAGATACGATATTAACTGGAGTAAAGAACATGCAGAGCTGCTGACCCTCATGTGACAGATGTTTCCCTGGCAGCTGTTTTATTTCTTTATTGACTTGAAAAGAATCAGAGGAGGTGAAGAGGATATTGAAAACATTTGTAAAGCTGTGAAAAACCCTCTGCAGAGGAAACACTCAGTCTGTGAATGTGCTGAAAAGCTGATTCAACCCTGTTCTAGCATCTGATAACAGATTAGTTTGTTAGCAAGGTTCCCAAACTCACCTGGTTAATTAAAGGTTTATCAGGCCTGCTGTCTATCAGCCTTTGTAAAGTTCGGAGGATGAGCAGAAAAGATCTTTAGCTCAGAATGTGTAAATACAATTTTCACGCGACACGTAAAACAAATATAACGCTTGTTGTGTTAACGTCCTGTCTGACACTGAAGTCGCACGTGAAAGTATTTAAGTTGTGAGTTGTGATTTGTGTGAGTTTGCGCTGTGATGGAGACGAACTGGGTGTTGCACAATGTTCTGATTGTGTTGGCTCAGAGTTTCAGTTTACAGAACAACCTGCGGTGACGAAGTACACGAATCCTGAAACCTAAGCAAAAGCACAGAGACCCTTCACCAAACATTACTCCACTGAAAGAAAAAGTCTTCCGTTTAAATTTCTACTTGACTCAAAGTACAAAAGTACCTGCTTTTCTACGTACATTAGTGTCAAAAGAAAAAAGTTCTATTTATATAGTTCAGTTCATTAAACATAATTTAAAATGATTGAAAGGAAAAGCAGCAAATCTTTACATGAAAAATGTCTCAAACCATCTAAGTTGTTGCCATTTAAATTCACTGTCAGTCTAATAATCCTCTCAGCTGAACTTGTATAAACTGTTGGATTTAATTTATAACATATAAACTCTTCATGTGTTTCGTGTTTGTAAAGTAACTGAAGCTGTCAGATAAATGTAGTGAAGTAAAAAGTGCAGTATCTCCCTCTGAGATGGAGCAGAAGGAGAAAAGAAAATACTCAAGGGAGTACCTCAAAAATGTACAGTACTTGAATAAACGTACATGGATACTGGCCACCACTGAAAGCTGCTCATCACATCTGCCGTCATCTTCTACTTTCCAACTTCTACCGAAGTCGGTAAACTGATTTGCATGTTTAACTTCTTCAAACACAATGTGGTAACTTTCACACCGTTTCCTGCCTTGAACCTGCACTCAGATGTTTTCAGTTGGTCTCTCTAAAACCTTTCTGCACCGTCACAAACTTCAGTTTTAACATGTTTCACAGGTTTAGAAACGCTCATACAAGAACAACAGACATTTTTATTTTATTTATTATTAAAAAACCTCTTTGCCTGGCTGAGACGGCACCACATCAGACAGATGAAACAGTACTTAGAAGGCTAACAGAGATATCAGATAATGGCTACTCCTGTTTAAAGCTGTTCTTAACTTTGCTGTACTTTTCTATGCTGTGCTGTTATGCATGGTATTATTGTCTGTTAATTCTGTAAAGCACTTTGGTCAGTCAGTGGCTGCTATAAAATGTGCTATATAAATAAAATGAACTTGAACTTGAACTATAATTAACAGAATTTCTCAGACTCTTATTTATTATTTGAGCCCATGCTGGTGTTATTTTCCCCCGACAGATGACTGCAGTCTAGAGAGGTGTAAAAAACTGAGTATTAATTTAAGAACAAATGTGACTAATGTGGAAAATGGCTTCAGGTTTTATTTTCAGATTGACAACGCATTTCCTTTTAGTGTTAAAAACAGTGATGAATGTTCTCAGAAACTCCAGGCTGTTGATTTAATTTGACAAAGTGTCCAAAAAGATTCAGTTTTCGGTTCTTAGAAAAGCAGCAAAACCTTAAATCAGACTCTGGATCCAGATCATCTCGGGGGGTTTTTTACTGAAGAAATTATTCATATAATCGTCTACCTGATCAATCAGCTAATCATTTTTATACCTGATACCAGAGATGTGTCAGTTTTTTGTGATAACACATGATTAATAACTTGACAAGACGACTGTGGAGCCCCCGGGGTCTCCAGTGACTACATTGTTTTGGGTCTTGTGTAAATTTCATCTTTCTGTAGAAACCTCAAAGATAGATGCTCCAGATCTTGATGTTGATTGAGTTATTGTTTGATTGATTGGTGTGTTTACGAACTGACAAATATTTTCTTCTTCTTCTTCAGCTGCAGAATTTGATGCCGTACGACTACCTTCCTCCAGTGGACATAAAGAGTGAACCCTACATACCTGAGACAGGTACGCAGACAGACTCAATTACATGAGCTTAGACTTCTCAAAACTTTCCTCCAGTGCCGACTCACCTGGAACTTAGACACAATTAGTGTTTTCAGAATCTCCTGGTACTTGCTAAGTTTCTGAAAACCTCTTGTTTGCACCTGGGAACATGGATTCAGCCTTTACAGAACTTCCTAGTATGAAATTTTTAAGGCACTTTCTAGAAACCCGCCAGGGGAACAGTTCTTGCAAGAACTCAAGAATCTTGAGCACACATTTCTGGAAGCTCTTGTTTGCACCTGGAAACATTAATGTAGCCCTCTATTGGAACTAGTACCCTGTGCTAGTACCTGACAGGTACTCTGGAATATAGATTTTTGTAGAACCTTGTTTGTACCTGGTACTATAAGTTCCAGTATTGTATTATTTGTATTATTATGTGGCCATTGTTGTGCCTTTATTACAGACAGTAGAGATATTACAGATTCAACTAAGGGCCCTGGACAGACCAGGGACGATGCAGTTCATGGTCGGTGTCTTAACCCCAGAGCCACGGGGCCGCCCCGATCCCTGAAACCTCAATTGTCATTTTTGAAATAAGTTCTGGGAACACGGACTCCGACATGTCAGACCCTTTTACCAGAATCAGGGAAATTAGACCTCATATTTTCTCAAAATTAACAGTACCCGTCAGTACTTGGGAACCCCAACATGAACTTTTCGTATTCTCCTGTTACAAGAAATGGAGACCACGTCTGTCCACAAACTGTAAATGAACAGAGCTGTGGATGCTAGAGCTGCACTTTCTAGAGCTTACTAATGGGGGGAAAACACTCTAATCTACCTTTTTACTAGGTGTAAGACAAGAGATGTAAGTTGAAATAATGAAAGTGGGTGGTGAAATCCAGAAAGTCACCTCTGAATTTTAGGCAGCCATAATAACGAAAGTTTTATTTGTGTTTCAGCTCATGGCCCCTACATTCAAATCATCGAAGAGCCCAAACAGGTGAGGCTGATATTTTACTTCCTGTCTGTAGTAATTGTACAAACTTTCACATTTTCCATTTAGTTTCTCTTCGTACTGTAAGAAGTGACTTTCAACAGCAGATTAAATTTGTGGACCAGCTGGGTCAAAAGCACCAAAGAGGAGGGGAGACAAAGTGTTGAGTTAAAATTCATGTGAAGATAAAGGGAAAAACTATTTAAATTTATTCTTATGTAAAATATATAATTTCTGGACAGTGATTTTAGTCCTTTAGTATTTGGTTAATAAAGGAGTCCCCAGGATCAGCATTAGGCCCCTTTGCTATTTACTCTAAACAATTACAATATTTATTCTCCAGTTGAGCATTGCAGTGTCCGTTTTTATGCCGATGACACCATCTTGTGTGCAATTGGCCCCACTACACACCAGGCCTTCTCCGGGTTACAGTCAGATGACCTCCAGACCTCATGTTCTGAAGTCACACAGTGATGTTTGTTCTTTAATGATCAGCAGCTGATTTGATTTAGAGGCAGAGGCAGCTGTCTGTGGTGGAGTTGCACAGTGGGTAATGTAGGCACCAGGTTTTGATCAGCAAAAAGGATGAAAAAAAGACGGTATTACTCCGGTGTTACAGGAGTGCAATATGAATAATTTATTGAACCGTGGATTTATTAAGTTCTGACTCAGATCTATGATCTTGGGAATCTAATAGATACAATACAGGACCTTGATTGTCCTACAAAACGCAACTCATTCAAATTCAGATTGAACGTGCTTCTTCTTTAAAAACCCACTGGGGTATCCTGCCACTGTTGCCACAACCTGTAGACCACTGTACCCTGTTTACCGCAGACAATATGTAAATCTGAAAGAAAAACAAAACCGTCCTCAGATATCAAAAGTAAAGTTGTCCTTAATCTCAAATAAAGCGATTAGACCTTTTTCTAATAATGCAGGCTCATTATACTCAAACCAAACTAAAACTAAGAAACTAAAGATGAAGCTTTTAAGAGACACAGTAACATATCATGTCAGATATACAGTACATGTATGTGCAGTAAATTTAGTACACACTATACAGTAATAATACAATACAATGAAGTGTATATATAATTAAAGTCACAATAAAGCAAATAATAATAATAATAATAATAATAATAATAATAATAATATGTAGTAATACAGTATAATTATGTAGTGATGTAAGTAGTTTAATGCAGTGTAAAGATATAAATAAATATTGTGCAACACCAAGACAAACACTCGTCTCCAGGCAGAAAGAACAAAAGGCCTGTTCACCTACACACTAATTAACACAGCCTGTGGTGATTCCCCTCCTCAGGTGGATCCACTCGTTACTGTAACTTCCTTTAATCCTGGGTTTTCCCAAACAGTCATAAAACAACATGGGAGTGAGTAAAGCCTGCCTGCAGGACGCCAGGGAGTTTCTGCAGCTAAAGGTCGCGTGACACTGTGTCCTCCGACCGCCTTCATGCAAATCATTTAGTTCTGGTATGAAGAGAAAAGAAGAACCAGGTTTGCGCAATCAGTGGATGTACCAACCTGAAATAAACCGATTGTTACTGCAGCTGACAGTAGCTTCCTGTGACTCTGTTTAGAGGTGGAAACACTCAACAGTGATACAACAACCAAATAAAACAGTTTATAAACACAGTTTGTCCTGCAGAAAGGTTTTAAATGAACAGGAGGAGATGTTGTAGGTTCCTCAGACTTCATCTCTAAAAGCATAAATATGAAGAAGAGATGAAGAGACTACAGTGTTTGTATACAAAGGATCTGTAATCTAGAGCAGAATGAAATGCAGACCTGCAGGTTCTTTCTTCTAAAGCCTCTAAAGAAAACGGTGAAAGAAAAGCCTGAGATGTTCAGACGAACTCTCAGCGCTTTGATCAGAGGAAGGAGACGTTGTTAACCACCAACTGCTCAGTAAATATGTGTGTGTTTGTGTGTGTTCTCAGAGGGGCTTTCGTTTCCGTTATGAATGCGAGGGTCCGTCCCATGGCGGGCTCCCAGGGGCCTCCAGCGAGAAGAACAGGAGAACCTACCCAACCGTGAAGGTGGGTAACGTCAACAACACTCTTACAGCACTTTCACAACAACTACAGCTCATGAATAGACTCTGTGGGGCCCTAATGACCAGGGGACATGTTTTTAACCCGCAGTCGACCAACTCTGTAAGATGGAACCATGGGAATCTTTCTGTGTCCCAGAGGACGAGTGTCACTGCAGAAACGGCATCAAGGCCTTGTGGGATACGCTGTTATTGAATGCTAACGCTTAAATAATTAATTATTTTACGATTGTTCACATTCACCGCTCAGCCAGAACATTATGTGCCTGCCAGTGGGTGGGATCTATCAGGCAGCAGGTGAACGTTGTGTCCTCAGAGTTGATGTTAGAAGCAGGAAAAAAAAGGGGCAGCGTGAGGATTTGAGCGACTTTGACAAGGAACCAAACTGTGATGGCTAGACGACTGGGTCAGAGCATCTCCAAACCGGTCTGCAGGGGTCAGTACCGAGGAAGGAAAAGAGGTGAAGCGGCGACAGGGTCGTGGGGAGTGAAGGCTGGTTCGTGTTGTCCGATCCAACAGACGAGATCGAATAGTTGATGCTGGTTCTGATAGAACACACAGTGGGTCGGGGCTGTGTTGCAGGTGGTCATAATGTTATGGCTGATATCAGAATGTGGACAGAAAACCTCAGGATCGTGTTTCAGACGGACGAAACAAAACGCTCCATCATGTTGCTCCTGGATGTGGGAACGAGCAGCTGTTTGATCACATGTTGCTCTGATGTTGTGTTCACGGCTTGTTTTGCTGTCCCTGAGAGGTGAAACACGAACGATTGCTTTGTCAGTTTCTAGTTAGTTATTATGACACAAATGCTCTTCCAGTTTCATTGTGATCAGCTGTTAATGTGTTTTCTGTCCATCTCAGATCAATAACTACGTGGGCCACGCCCGGGTGGAGGTCCAGCTGGTGACCCACTCCGATCCTCCTCGTGTCCACGCTCACAGTCTGGTGGGACGCCACTGCACCGAGAACGGCACTTGCATGCTGGACGTCGGCCCCAACGACCTCACGGCCTCGTAAGTATCCAATCACGTCACAGCAGAATCCCCCTGAAGCTCCTGTTGAAAAAAAAACAAACAGCGAGCAGGAATCAGGGAGGAAAGTTTTCATGATTTCAATCCTCATCAGTCCTTCCAGAGAAAAACCCCAAAGAGGAAGTCAGGATTATATTTTTTTATATCAGGTTCCAAGGAAACAATAAACACGCCTAAAGAAGAGACGGACTATTCATAACAATGATGATGGAATAAAAAGGTTATTGGAGACAACAGTTGTTACGGGGGATTTTAATAAAGACGCGAGTCATAATCTGATTTATACTCTGAAATTAAAACTTTACGAAATATCTTCATTGAGCAGGAGAGCAAACCTTTGCTGCTAAATTACTGAAAAATCTGCATATTTGATGGAAAGCTGGTTAAAAATGAACAAATCACATAATTCAATGTCTAAAATTCATAAAACTGGAATCCAGGAAAAGGAAATAGATTTAACTTAATGTATCAGTGTTGTAAATACATTAAAAAGACTTTTAGAAAATCTTTTAAAATAAAGTATATGTGTGTGTAAATAAAGTAAAACTTCTCCAGGCAACTGAAAACAAAGAAAGAAACAGATGAAAACAGTTGAAATGAAAAGAGACTAATTTCATGTTATGATGTAAAACGTAAAATATTTCATCATCTGACTGCTGATGTCACTTCCTGTAGCTTCAGTAACCTGGGGATCCTCCATGTGACCAAGAAAGGAGTGGGGGAGGTGCTGAGCAGGAGGCTGAGGGAGGAGAGGAAGAGGCAGAAAGGACCTCACTGCCACCTGACAGGTAAACTCACCTGTCCTCCGTCTCATCTGTTTGTTTCTTTTGGTTCTTCCACACCGGCTCACCTGAGCGCAGACTCTTAGTGAGTAAGTGAGTCTTGTGATCGTACAAGTCGTAACAACATGTCGTCCAGTTGTTTAAGACATTGCTGTTTTTTAGTTTTATTCTTTATGATATATATTTTGGTCTGATGTTATGTCCCAACCAGAATCTTGTTTAAAAGCCTCGACTTTATGTGTAAAATGATGAAAGCTAGACGTTGTGGCCTCGTGGCTTTCATCAGGAGCAAAAACAGTGTCAGCTGTCTGACGCTCGGCTGTCTTTCCGCCTTCAGAAGCAGAGGAAAACTCCATCCTGAAGGAGGCCAAGGAGCTGGGCAAAGTGATGGACCTGAACATAGTCAGGTTAAAGTTCACCGCTTACCTGCAGGACAGCCAGGGAGGCTTCACCAGAGCGCTGAAGCCCGTCGTCTCCAACCCCATCTACGACAGCAGTGAGTCTGTTTTTAACCATCTGCTGTCAGAGCTGCTCTGTGGCTCAGAGATTTCACTTGTGAAGCTGCTTTAAACACAAGCTGGTTAACATTTATTCCTTAAAACAAATTTTTAGTTACTAGTAACGTATTGCACATATTTCCCATTGAAAAGTTCAGATATCATCTATTCATTAGTTACTAGTAACTATTTACATTTTATTAGTGACTGGTAGTAAAAAATAGAATAGCTACCGCTAACTAATGAATAAGAACTAGTAGCTTTTAAATAGTGACTAAGTTTATAGGAGTAAATGTTAAAATGCACATGTGGAGCCTTTTACAGACTCTGTTGGTCTAAGCGGTTTCTCGAGTATCTCGACATTCCTGACGGTCAGTTTTCCTCCTGCAGAGTCGCCGAACGCCTCCAACCTGAAAATCTCTCGGATGGACAAAACGTGCGGCTCGGTGCTCGGGGGAGACGAGATCTTCCTGCTCTGTGACAAAGTCCAGAAAGGTGAAAACATTTGCTTTGATGCAAAGTTTTTCTGAGTGATGTCTCTGCCAAATCATAATAATGATTTCTTCCAGTCAAAAGGTTTTGATCCTTTGCAGCTGCTAAAAAGAGTTTATATGCACGTCATCATCAGCGGTGGAAGTAGTACTCACACTCCTGCCTTCAAAATCTTAATTTTACTTGCAAAAGTATCAACATCAAGAATACTTAAAGTACAGACATAGTATATAGTATTGGATAATAATAATTGATGCATTAATGTGGAGCTCATTTTAAAGACGTCCTATACTTCTGAGCAGGATTTATTTATTCATTATATTTATGTGATTAAATTAATGTACTGAGGTAGAAAGTGCAGTATTTCCCTCTGAGCACAGTACATGGTGTAAATGTACTTAGCTACCTTCCACTGCTGGTTGTTGTAGTTTGTGGGTAAAGATTGTTTACAGGTGTTTATTTGTTTGTTACCTGTTTATTATTTAAATGTCTCTCAAACTGGAGAACTATCCCATCATGCATCTGCTCATTACAGACGACATCGAGATCCGTTTTTATGAGGAGGACGACGAGGGAGGCTGGGAGGCGTTCGGCGACTTCTCCCCCACAGATGTCCACAAACAGGTACTGTGTGTGTGTGTGTGTGTGTGTGTGTGTGTGTGTGTGTGTGTGTGTGTGTGTGTGTGTGTGTGTGTGTGTGTGTGTGTGTGTTTCATGTTTTAATATCCTATTGGGGACTATACCGGGGTGCACACTAACCTGAGGGGGACTCGTGTCACTGTGGGGACCTCTGTAGAGACGCTGTTTGAGGGTCCAGATTAGGGTAACTTTATTCTCTTATAGACCTTCTCAGATGTTTGCAGTTGATTTACAACCTCATCCCTTTTGTATGGTTTAATATGTTAGGCCTCGTTAATCTGATCTTCTCGCCAGGCCGTGGTTGTAAATGAGAATTTGTTCTTAACTAACTTGCCTGGTTAAATATATGTCCCCCACAGGGATAGAGGAACAAGGGTGTGGATGAGTCACTCTGTCAGTCTGATAAATGTTTTGGAAACACGAGCGACAAACAGCAGCTCCACTTTCAGCTGAACGGGGAATTCCTTCAGACTGTTTTTTTTTTTTATTTTTTTTTACCACAACAGAAACAATCTGGTTCAAACATTTGGATTCATATAAGTTCAGCTTCAGCGTGTTTGTTGTGGTTGATTACCTGAACACATACAGGAAAGTGGAAACAGACAAAGAGCTCAGAACAAGACGACACAGGCAGGATATCCTGTCCACACCAGCAGAGACTGTATTACACTGTATTAGTTTATATATGAAGTGAGTGGTTATGCAGCGTGCAGGGTTTGTCTCATGTTAACATGTTAAAACCTGCTTTTTGTGTGTTAAACGTCTGAGCAACATTTTACAGGCTCAAACAGAAGAGTTTGTGAAATGATGATAGATAAATGTAACACCTGAGATCACGATCACATTCTGTAAAGACAAACGTCTCGTAGTCGCCTTGCCGCTGGCTCTACAACAAATCCTTTCTGAACAATCACTAAACTGAATTTCTTTTTTCCCCAGCTGATACAGGAGCTTTGACTCTAAATCTTATTGATCCTTGATTAAACCCAGATTATTAGTTTTCCACAGGTGGTTCTAGCCATCATAAATCACAGGTTGTTTTATAAACTGAACACGTTTACTTCTGTCATTACGTCTTTTATGGGGTCAGAAAACGTGATTTTCTTGGAGCAAAATGCAAAAACACGAGCAGCAGAGCAACAGCAGCTCGTGCGCAGGAGTTGGTAATGAACAGTGAAATTAATAAAGCAACAGTTAAACTGTCTGAACTGTGGGTTTAAAGGCGGCCAATAAGAATTTGAGCTTTAAACTTAATGCTTGACCCTGGAAACTGAAGTAACTCCAGCGTTCACCCTCTCCTTTGTCTCCTCAGTACGCCATCGTGTTCAAAACGCCGCCCTATCACAGCGCAGAGATCGAGCGGCCCGTCACCGTCTTCCTGCAGCTGAAGAGGAAAAAGGCCGGCGACAGCAGCGACCCCAAACAGTTTACCTACATACCGCAGATCCAAGGTCAGCCGCCGCCGCCGCCCTCATACACGCACAGTATCTAACGAGGTGCTAAGCTGTAAATCCCCGGGAAGATGTTTTTTTTGGCGTTAAATGTTTCGGGTTTTCCCTCGGTGGAGTTTCAGTCCTCACCTACTCACCCAGATCTTCATCAGGCAGATTCATGAAGGATGTTTTCCGTCTCATCATCCTCTGCTGCTGTCTTTCAGACAAAGAGGAGGTGCTGAGAAAGAAGCAGAAGCCGCTGCCTCACTATGAATCCTGGAGGGGAGGCGGAGGAGGAGGAGGACGAGGTGGAGGAGCCGGGGGATTTGGAGGAGCAGGAGGAGGTAGAGATATTGTTTTTTTTCTTTAGGTTTTTATAACAAAGGAACGTTTCAGCTTCAGGAGTGGGGATTTCCACACATCAACACTGGGAACAACCACATGTTGTAAACATGCAGAGTTTGTTTGTGTTTCTGATTTTAAAACAATCAAACAGAAGATTTACTGAGACTGTTGTTCTGACTCACTGTGGACTTTGTTTCCTGCAGGATTCCAGTTCAACCAGCAGATGAATGGAGCAGGAGGAGGAGGAGGAGGAGCGGGAGGAGTTTTCTTCACCGGAGGCTTCACAGGATTTGGCGGAGGGGGAGGGGCTCAGATGTCAGGCTCCGCCCCTCAGACAGGGGCCACCCAGCAACAGACAGACGGACAGACCGGCTCTCCACTACAGCAGCAGCTGTTTCAGATCGGTGAGAGTGAAGGACATCCTTTGACCCCGCTCGCGGTCACACGAGTATCTGATCTTTAACGTCCGGCTTTGTGTTTCCAGCTGCCGCCCTGCACAGCAGAACCTCCCAGAGCGCCCGACAGACCGCTGCCGCCCTCCTGCAGTACTGCAGCACCGGGGACGCCCGGGTCCTTCTGGCAATCCAGAGACACCTCTGTGGCATCCAGGACAGCAACGGAGACACGTGAGTTTTTTTTTTTTTTTCACTGTGACCTTTCTGTCGACACCAAAAAGATCATTTCAAGATCTGCTCCAAGGTCTGACGCTGGTTTGTTTTCCCACAGTCCTTTGCACCTGGCCATCATCCATCAGCAGACCAGTGTGATCCATCAGCTGATTCACACTCTGCTGAGCAGCCAGCAGCAAAACCTCCTCAACACCGCCAACCTCCTCCGACAGGTAGCTAACGCTCTCACTTCAACGCACCTGATCACAGCTACCTGCCGCCGACTCTAGTACCCGACCACTAACGCCTTCACTTCCTGTTGTCTCTGCAGACGCCTCTCCACCTGGCCGTGATCACCCGGCAGGTGAAGGTGGTGGAGGTGTTGCTGAGGGCGGGGGCCGACCCCAGCCTGCTGGACAAAGATGGCCGTAGTCCCCTCCACCTGGCGGCTCTGGCCGGAGACAACGCCACACTGCGCCCCCTGCTGGCTCACCTGGGGGAGCGGCACGCTCACCTGGTCAACGCGCCCGACTACCACGGTGAGAGACTGACCACGTTAACACCACAGAGCTCCATCGCTGCCTGTGAAGTGAAGCCCTAAAGCATCCCCTGCATTTTCTCTCAGGTCTTCATCCTCTCCACCTGGCGGTGAGGAGGGACGGCGAGCGCTGCCTCCGTCTGCTGGTGGAAGGCGGAGCCAAAATCAACGCACCTGAGCAGAAGAGCGGAAACACCGCCCTCCACCTGGCCGTCAGGGAAAACCTGTTCAAGGTGGCCTGCACTCTCATCACAGAGGTACGACACGCACACCTGTGCACAGCTGCGCACCTGCTCAGTGACATCACAGCGTTACTCACTCTGTTGGTGTTGTTCACAGCTGAAGGCGGACGTCAACTCGTGCACGTTTGGAGGAAACACACCTCTCCACCTGGCGGCCAGTCAGGGCTCGCCGACCCTCTGCTCCATGCTCATCGCTGCAGGTGAAGCACTGAGACACACGCAGACTGTCAACTATTCTAACAATCGACTCAGACAGGGTGAATCCAGCTGGCTCCACGTGGTCACATTTTCAGAAGAGTCGCTCTGAATTCACCGGGGTTTCTTGAATCTGTGTTGAGAGTTGCGATCGTGACAGATCTGCTGCTCGTCTTTGTCAGTATATGAAGTCTCTGCGAAATTTTATTTTTATTGACATTTTTATTGATTAATTGTGAAAATAATGGGCAGATTAAAGGGCCATGATGGAGTTTCCGGCGGCCACTAGCGGTGCGGTGCTGAGGTCGCTACCAGGCGTGTGCTCGTACGCGTGCTCGCTTGAACTCGTGAGCGAGCAGAATCTGAAACACAACCGCTTTCATACAGAAATACATACAATACAAACAGAAACGCAGGCTGCGGCTTTTCTTCAGACGTGATCAGGCTCTGTTACTTCAACGTTCCCGTCTCAGAGATCAACACCGGCGCAGAGTGACGGGGTCTACAGGCAGGCAGGGACAACAGACAGAGCTGGAAACTCAGCTAACGTTACAGTAACAGTTTCATCAGCTGCAGGTTGAACTAATCCGTTACATGATACGCGGTACATTTACTGCATTTAGCCGGCCTGCTGCTTTCAGTAACCATCTTTAGTATCTGTGAATCCGTCTCCGGAGGCTCGGCGACGTCAGCACAGCTACATGATAACGAAACGTTTGGTGAGCTGGACTGAATATTATAACGAGACTGTGTCACTCTTTATAACAGTCAGACCGCAGTCAGTGACTTTACTGTAACTAGTGACGTCTCTTCCTTCCTCTGGGTTGTTGTGAACGTTTTGTAGCAGTGTTGTATATTATGTGGGTCACGTTAGTTACAGCGACTGAGAAGATGTGTACCTGATGGTAAAACCACAATAAACGTAAATTGAAAGTTACGAAGCAAACAGCGGCAGGTCCGAGCTGCTGTAGCTAGTTAGCTGGCTGCATCGCTATAGGCTAACGTTAGTAAACAAATCGCTCCTCATTTGCTTTTTACCGTTACATCCTTTCTTGCAGAATCAACAGCGGTACACAGGATAGTTGGTGAAGTAATGTGGAAAGTGATAAAACCTTGCACAGGATAACATTAGCAACTGCTCGGCGTTAGCCGGCGAGCTAACGTGACTTTCTCTGTTTCTCCAGCGTTACTAATGCTCACTTTGTTCTTACTCGACATCATCGGAGCCCGTTTGGTCTGATGGGCTTCAGCACATGAACCTTTCTTGTTGTTTTGGATCCTTACGTGGAGTCTGTGTTTTGCTGGGAGCCGGTTGTTTTATGGTGTTAGTGGACTGCATGTCGTTAGCTGCCGTGTGGTCGCTGTAGTACGAGAAAGGAGCGCTCACAGGGCTGAATCCGACCCGGAGACCTCACATTAAAAGCAGAATAGTGGCTGATGCAAGCAACGGAGAAAACAGGCGTGTGCTTCATTTCTAAGTGAGTTTTGAGCCCACTGACAATAAAGTAATGACAATTTTGATTAGTTTCATTGAAACTTACATTTAGTCCCTTCGATATCGAATCAATAATGAAAGTGATCGATAGTTAAAGCCGTACATAAAATTAACTGCATCTCAAACCTTTACATGTTTCTGCTCAGTCCTCTGACTTTTAATAGAGCGTAAAATATAGACTAGAGCTGCAACGACTATCCATTAATCAATTAGTTACTATTAAATTAATCACCATTTTCGTAATTGATTGAAACTGAATATATTCTGGTTGTGGAGAGACATTTGAGTGACGTCATCTTGAGCTTCAGGAAACGCTGATCACCATTTATAGACCGATCAATCAGTAGTTAATGGATCGTTAGCTGCAGCCCTAATCGGGACAGAAACTCTGCTGAGATTAAACCGAGGCTGTTCTTCAGGCGCTGATAAGAACATGGAGAACGACGAGCCGCTTTTCTTCAGCTCCTCTTCAGACGAAGAAGACGACAACGGGCCAATCAGAGAGCGCGAGGCCGCCTCACTGCCAGTCAACCCTCGCAAGAGACCTGCAGCGGGACACACCCCTCTGGACCTCGCCAAGTGCCAAAAGGTACCTGACATATCCCTTCAAAATAAAACACTACAGAGTCAGTCCAGACAAAGATGGTAACGTCTCCTCGTCTCCTCTCCAGGTGCGAAACCTGTTAAACTCCAGACAGAGTCCGAAGTCGAGTCGTCACAGCAGTAAGAAGATGAAACCCAGCGAAGGTTTGTTGTTTTTTCAGACTGTCATGCTGAACATCGTGTGACTGATGGACACTGATATTTACTCACTGACGAACAGAAACGCCTGTTTGATTAAAGTTGGTATCAAACCTGTGCTGACGTTGCAGAAGCGGAGACTTCGGGGCTGGACGAGGACACGCTGTCCCGGCTGGTGGAGGTGTTGAGTGTCGGAGACGTTCCCTGGAAGAAACTGGCGGAGAAGCTGGGGATGATGACGCTGACTCACCTGTACCTGGACAGTCCGACGCCGTGCCACCACCTGCTGCAGCACTACCAGGTAAATACCCCCACCTCCAATCAGCGGTCTGTCAGGACGCCTTGCAGAGCGACATGGTTAATGGTTACTACGTAAACTTACTCCAGTTTCACCTGTGTGACGTCTGATGACCTGCGTCTGTTTGTGCAGCTGGGTGGAGGTCCAGTCGAAGGTCTGGTCGAAGCTCTTGAGTCTCTCGGTCTGACAGAAGGAGTCCGACTGCTGAGAAACACCGAGCTGCGAGACGACAAACACAGCACAGGTAACACGATGTGACTGTAAACAGATGAACGGTGTCTTTTATTCAGCACAAACTCAGCTGTTAGTCTGAATTCTCATTTTGTCACTTTAACAAACGTCACGAACCAAAAATACAAGACAGACGTCTATAAAAACATGCAGATCACTCAACATATTAGAACATTGTTTCTAAACAATAATGCATACATTTATTTATATATATATATATATATATATATATATACACAGTATATAAAGCGAACTTTCCATTGAAAGTCTGTTAATCATTGACAATATTAACAATTCAGATTAAAAACAAGTATTTTCAAACATTTTGATGGTCTGCAGACTGAAATGAGATCTTGGTGAAAGAACCACAGCTGGTGTCTGCATGATGTGTAAATAAAGTTATGTTACTAAACATAAAGCTACGTCATAAATAGTCATTTTACTGTAAATAAAGTTACGTTACTATAAAAAATGTTGTTCCTCTAAATTTACGTTACATAAATAAAGTCACGTAACTGTAAATAAAGTAACATTATAAATTTATTTTTCTGTAAATAAAGTTATGTTTCTCTAAAAAAAGTTTTATTATAAAGTTGTGTTGTTATCATTAAAGTTAGGTTTTTATAAATAAAGTTGTGTATCTGTAAATATAAACATGCTCAGTGGACTCGTAGACGATTCAAACCTTAACGGTGTTTTTCTGTCCAATCAGACGCTACGGTCGACAGCGGTTTCGGCAGCCAGCCAATGGAAGAAGAGGAGCCGCCCATGGCCAATCAGTGACAAGCAGGAAATAAAATCCCATCTGGAGGATCTTCAGGATCGTCGTCTCATCCTGCAGGAACTAGAACTCTGCAGAACTGGACTTTAATTAGCAGACTGACACATGGAAACCTCCAGCAGACACTCAGTAGAGTCGGACTCGAACGCTCGTTCACCGGCAGAGGAGGCGAGTGCTGCGTTCAAGACGGACACTGAGGCTGTAATTCACAACAGGAAGTTGTAGTTTGGGTTTTGTCAACATGTTGCGGCACAGAAGTCAACAGAAATGTAAAATTTAACCAAAGAAGTCTTTTAAAGTTTTAAAAAATGTATTTTAATTACATTTAAAGGAAATACAAACCGCAGGTTTAAAATGAGTTGTTTCTTTTTATTTCAGAAATTTGTCCCTTTGGTTAATTTTCAACTTTTTACATAATTTTTAATTAATTTATATTTTTTTTATGTGGTTTCATTAAATAGAGTTTATTTCTGCGGGCTGCGTGATGACTAATAAACCCGATCCTTGAATGAGACATAACAAAACCCCTTGAAAGTCCTTAAATTTGAAATCTTGGAACATTTTTCAGCTACAGAGAATTGTTTTTATGAATTTCTATTGTTGGTGTAAATCTGTGCTGTTTACAAAGTGTGTGTGTGTGTGTGTTGTGTTACCTGAAGAGCTGATCTGTTTCTTCGTCCTGTAGGAAAGTTGAATTTCCAATTTTCTGTCCGGGCACAAACTCAGCATGTCTCACCTGCAGTGACATCATCAGAGCAGGTTAACAAGTGTTACTCACCTGTTGCAACATTTTATCAAGGAAGAATATTTTAAGTGACTGAAGAAAATAAAAATACTCACTGTAAGTAAAAGTTGTGATGTGTAAAGTCGTATTGTGACAAATACATTAGAAGATCATTTTTTCAAAAGGTTAAAATATTTCCGTCAAATTCAGAAATACTAAATGAAAATATCAACATTTGGACTCAGAAGTGACCATTTTCATAATCTTTAACTATAAAGCTGAAAGTGGCATCGAAATCTTTGAGAAAGTAAATCAGTTAAATTAAAATAATAAATTAGTCAAACAAAAAAGAAAAAATTAGAAGACGCTACGTCAACATTAGGACAAACTTAGGAAGTCAAAACTAAGACCTTTTACTGCATGACAAATTTGACATTTAAAAATCAATTTACTTGAATTATTTTACATATTTAAGTCAAAATTATGATGTACATTGTGATTTAAGTTTTGACATGACATTTTATGTAAAAATGATGAAATGTCAATTTTTGCCATTTAAAAAATGTATATATTTGAATTATTTTACGCACTTAAGTCAGAATTATGACTTAATTTTTGACTTTACTCATAAGTCAGTTAAATCAAATAGTCAAAAGAAAAACTGTTTAGTTTGGAGAGACATGATGAGGATGTTTGACATCTTTTACATTAATCATTTTATCTTGTTCATAATTTAAGAAAATGTGGAATAATAAAAGCTCCACATTTCCTAAATGTCCATTGCTCCTGAAAACTAAACGATTAGAAACAGTTGGCGGTTGAACATGTTCAGATCGATGAGGATTAATCTTGCTCCGTTAAAGACTTGTTGTGCAGTAAAGTTTGAATATCTCAAGTCGTCCACGTCAGTCAGAAGCTGTCTGTGTTTTTACTAATACTGTGTATTCATGTGGTTTCTCTTCTTCTCCAAACAGCCTGGAAATATTTAATCAGCGAATGCTGCACTGACGTTTCTGAAACTTGTAATAAATATGACTCAGACTTTTGTTTTCAAAATGTTTGTTGTGCTTTTGCCTTTAAAACATGTGTTTTCATTTCCACAAATAGAATAAAGGTCTCACGATTCTCAAACTGTGTTTTAAAGAAACTTTAGCCTCTCTGGGACAATCTAGTCCGTAAGTTGACGGTTCTAAGCATAGTGGTTTTTGATCTGGACCTGGTCCATTGAGGTCTACATGTGAAAAAAACATTAATAGTCTTTTTTCCATTTTCTCAAATAGAATAAAGGTCTCACAAATCTTAAAGTGGGTTTCAGGAAGCATTAAAGGTTCAGTGTGTAAGTTTTAGTGGCATCTAGTGGTGAGGGTTGTGAATTGCAACTAACTTCTCAGTCATCGCTGGCGAGCAGGAGAAGCTACCGTGGCCGACACGCTCTGTCGGCTCTGAGCTAAATAACACATGTGGTCGACCATTTGTCCAAATTTATCTTCTCTTCTTACTTCTAACAAACCAGATGACGACGACGACTACTGATACTTCTTCTTCTTGTCTTTAACGTAGTAACGAAACGCACTCTGTAGAGCAGTTTGTCTGTTTGGGCTCCTGTAGAAACATGGCGCCACATGGGTTCTTCCCTTTAAGAGGCCCCGCGGTGTCTCAAACATAACGGCTCATTATGTAAGGTCTTTACACACCGCTGAAAACATGGCTCTTATATTGCAGCGCTGTCGCTAGATCCTCCTGAATATGACGCACTGACGCTCCGTCGCTCATCACTGTAACTTTCCCTTAAACTGCCGAACCAGAAGCTGACTTCAGCGTCTCTCCGGTAAATTTAGGCCACCTACCTTTTGGATCAATATGGATTATGAATCACAGCAATAAAACCTTTAACAGCCAACAGAGCAGACAAATAATGCTACTACCGTTAGCTCGGTTACTGCTAACAAAGCTAACAAAGCTAACCAGCTGGGATCAGCCGTAAACATGACGACAGACAGGACTGACCTTTCGTTAATGTGAAGCAGGAACGCTAACGTCACCTGTCCAGCAGAAACGGAGCCTCCGGTCGGTTTTCCTTCCTTTCAAGTCTCTGAGGTTTAACGAGCACTGAAAGCCTCGTAGATAAAACGCTCTCACCTGGTCAACTTGTTTTTGTACTCTTCACTTTCCTCTCTGGCTGTTTCTGGGCCGTCCCTCCTTCTGTCCAGCGCCTGGGGTCCCGTACCGAATCCAGCACGTACCGGTGTTTGCAACATGGCGCTACCGCCGCCTGTCGCTGATTGGCTGGAATGAGGATCGGTCCGGGCCACTTTCTCTTTGCTCCATTCACAGACCCATGGCTGTGTAGGAAAACCGGAGTTGTGTTGTGTGTTGGATATTAAATGAATAGGATATTAAATCAAAGCTGTGAGTTAAGTTGATCAACATGATGAGGAAGCTCTGACACGTCTTTAACTTTGACTTACCTGCAGTGTTTTCGTCAATAATTTAAGATAAACTTTCTTCTTGGGCATCATGCAGTAACGTACACTAAAAACAGTCTGTTCCATACACTTATATTTGATTGCACTCTATCACCTATCAATGACTGAATCAATTAGAACCTGAGGATACTACAAACTGTTGCACTTTATTTAAGCAGTAAAGTTTCCTTCTCTCTTGTCGTCGACATCAGTGTATTGTCGTTATGTGTATTCACGTGGTTTCTCTTCTTCACCAAACAGCCTGGAAATATTTAATCAACAAATTCTGCGCTGTAACAATAAAAATAACTCTCACACCTTCGACTTTTGTTTTCAAAACGTTTTTATTTTTGCCTCTAAGCCTTCGAAACATTTTCACTACGACCAAAACCTCACAGCATGTGGACAGTATGTACAGCCATCGATCGGCGAGCCGGCGGCGAACATTCAGAACGCAGCGAAGCCGCAAGAAAAAAAAAAAAATTCTTTCACAGAAACTAAATTTGTCGTCAATCAGAATAAATAAAGTGGTGGGTTCAACCCCTCTGAGGAGGTTCAACATCTGCTTTCACTCTAAAATATCTAAACCAAAGTGCCCTAAAGCGAGTGCTAGCCAGGCGTTCAGCCCAACTACAATATGGCTTCTCAACGTGAACATTTATTTACACGGTTTGGAAACACACAGAGCTGAAAGCGGCCATGACTTTTAGACAAATTCATCCTATGCTGCTTTACATTGCACAGTGCGACAAATACACCAGAAATACACGAGTTTACTGGATATTTGAGGGAGTAAATACGACCCAGCGAGGGCCAAACAGCTCAGCGGGAGGATGAGTCTGAGCCCTGCGGTCCGTTAGCATATCAGCAGCAGCGGCTTCCTCCCGCACCGACCGGCGTGAAGACGATTCTCTGATGGAGGAAGGGAAGAGGCCGGAGGACAGATTTGGTCTGAACTTCACATCACTGCAAAGAACCCCAGAGGTCTTTCTGGATGAAGGTCCGCTAAGGATTTTAAAAGTAAGGACTCTTTGAAATGTTGCAGGACATAAAGCCAATGAAAGAGACCAGAGAACAGTCAGACCCGGTCCAGACCAGGACCAGACCAGGACGGTCACCATCACAGTGATGCACAAGACCTTCAGCCTCAGAACTTCTTTATGATTTGGACCAAGGTTTAATTAGATGATGTCTCAGCTAACATCCACTTCACACAAACACTGGAGACCAGAGACGCCAAACTTTGTGAAACAGACCTCAAAAAACATCCCAGACCACAACTCTGAGAGTCAAGCGTGACAAACGCTGAAAATTATGTAAATGTCCCCCGACTCATCCGGTCAGCTGGTTTTGATTCCCCGAAGCTCCGCCCAACTACGTCAAAGAACCTCAAACAAAATGGAGGTAAAGCTGATGGTCGCCATCTTTGACTCCACTTTACGACCAGCGACCAGGACGTTGGTTGGGAAATGAACGACTTCATGCACAGAGCCGATGCGAACTCACACTAGGCGATCTGTGAGTTCGCCCTAAGTCCATCGCTTCCTCTTCTGCCCCATGGGACCTTATTTCAGAATAAATATGTTCCGTATTCAACGGCGAGAGACAACAAATGTTTTTGTCTAGTTTGAATTCTGCTCTAAGTCAAACACATGATGTTTGTCAGTTTAAAAGATAATTTAAGTCAAGAAAGTCGCAGTTTGTCGTAAAACAGGAAAATAACGTGGTTTTGTGTGAAACCGTTAAATGATCTACAGCTCTCCTCTCGCACCACATACAACATGTTAACGCTGTAATGCTAAGCTATTGTTCATTGTGTATCTCACCTGATGTGTTTAATCCAACGACACCTGGTCCTTTCATCACATCATCTACACATGGAAGCGCTCTGACATTAGCTCCAGTAACGTTAGCTCCAGTAACGTTAGCTCCAGTAACGTTAGCTCCAGTAACGTTAGCTCCAGTAACGTTAGCTCCAGTAACGTTAGCTCCAGTAACTTTAGCGGGTTTGTGTTCTTAGTAATTACGTATTTTCACAGCCTTATACTTCAGCAGTTTTATGACAAAAGGTGACTTTCTTGATTGTCACTAAGTAAATTTTGTCACGTTTTAAATCATATTGTGAGAAATAATTTTGACTCAAAAGGTCAAAATATTTCAGTGAAATTAAGAAACACTAAATATAACTATAAACATTTGGACTCAAGGGAACAATTGACAATCTTTAATTATTAAGTTTAAATTTGGCTTTTTTATGTAAAAAAAATATGATATATTAGACCTAAACTGACATTGAAATGTTTTGGAAAGTCAATTAAAATAAAATGATAAATTAGTTAACAAAATAAAAAAATAAATAACTTGAATTATTTTACCTACTTAAGTCAAAATTATGAGATATGTAGTATGAAAATATATAATAACCTAATGTCACAAACTGTGACTTTCTTGAAATAAATTATCGTGTGTGTAACTCAGGACTAAATTCAAACGGGTCAAAACATTAGTTGTCTCTCCGTTGAAAGGTTCCATGGGGGTCCACCAGAGGGGGAGGGGCTTAGGCTCTCTATTAGTGTCATGTGCTTCAGAGACGGCGGCGGGGGGTAAGAAGCCTCGGACTGCGCCAGAAACAGCTGGTGTGGATTTACCGTCAAACCCCCGTACATAGGATCTCTGATCCCAGAGCTCATGAGCACTGATGAGGACTGAGAACCAGATCTACATGTGTGACGTGTTCGGAACCGGTTTTCTTGTTTTGATCTCAAGAAGCGGAGCGAGGTCATGAGACGACTTTCTTCAGACCACCGGACAGAAAGAATCTTTCACTTGTACCTCTGAGACGTGTGGTTCGACTCGATAAAGCCCTCCGTGCTGTTTTTAAGCGTCTTCGGGACGGAGACGACCGCTCAAACCAAAGAGAAAACAGCTTCATTCAAAGTGTCGAACTTTCCTGTTCGTCCCTCTCAGTGTTTCTGTGAGTCTGTAATCACACCGAGGCGCGTTCATCACAAACCTTTCCTCCTCTAGGAGTCCAGACCTCCGCCGTTCCTTCAGCGTTTTCAGGGAATCTGGAGTCACAGATTGATGTTCAGGATTAAAAAGAGTCCATCTTTTTGTGCTCCTGATCACAAACCTGTCAAACGAACAGAAGTCTGAAGAGTTTCATTTCCAAATAAAGAAAAACCTGTGAGCAACAGATGAAACGACTCTGCAGCTTCTGCTTGTGTGTGAAGTCTGAATCTGAAACTTTAGGGTGGATCATTCTGTTTAACACCAACACTTCTCTCTGCTGCCACCTGGTGACCGTTTCCTCTCATTACACCTGTTACTAACCGGAAACGCTGAACGGGAAGGAAATCAAAGACGATGCTGATCGTCCCAGGATATTATTATATAGAGTATTATTAATGACCCGTGACCTGGACGAAGCCTATAAACCTAATGAGATCACTCAATCTGGACTTGAAACAGTTATTTTAGTGGATATCTGACAACGTCTGTCGTCACAAACTGAAACGTGACCGGTGTCAGAGCGACTACACACTGATCTGAGGTCTGTCTGGACGACTCAACAGTGATCATGTGACCAGATAACTGTTTCTTTATTCTGCAGATTTTCCTTTAAAATGATGAATCGTCCCCGAGATTCAAAAAAGAAAAAGAAACTCCAGATGAAGTTCTGACTTTGACTTCTGTAACGTCCAACTCTGATTTATTTCACTGTTCCCGCTAAAACTCCTAATTATCTTTCACAGTGGAGAAATGTTAGAGTAAATTTACTGCACTGAAGCCAATGTTGTACTTTTTACTCTCTCACTATATTTATCTTTCAGATTATTAATACAAAATGTGACCAACTGATAAATTATCTTATAAGCTTCCCTGCAGTAAATAAAGTACCATCTGCAACATTAAAGTGATGAATTATCCAATAATATCATATAAATTATTCTGATATGGACTTTTTACATATTTTAAGTTAAGTTTGATTCTAATATATTTGTACTTTTGTAAAGTTTTGAACGCTGGCCTTGTCATATTTGAACTTTTAGGTAAATGTGAAAGATTGGGATTGAGCCTGAACATCTGTTCGCGGCTCAACGTCGCGCTCTGCTGGCTTCAAGAGGGAACTGCACGTGGAGAATCCCTGCAGGCGTCCGACAGCGAATTTGATCAGGAGACTTTCATTTTTCAGTTTGTCTTTAACAAGCAAAAGGTTCATTTTCTTTACTTCAACAAGACGTGTGAAGAGCGAGACAGGAAGTTTCACTCACAGCGTCTGAACTCTCCGATCAACACGTGTTCCATCTGTGACCGGGAGGGGTGAGAGGGGAAAGTGGACGGATTCAAACATTATTAAGTTTCCAGCGGATAGAGAGAGAAACAAAGGAAGTTTATTAACGACCAAACTACTGAGCGAGCGTTAGACTTGTTCAGAGCGTTTATAGAGAGCCGAGGTCACGACGTCACTTCCTGTCCAGCTTCTGCAACTGATGGCCTCTTCTGTCGAGCCGTGACGTTCAGGCTAACAGGAAACGGTTTTGTTAAATATTTAAATGTTTTTCCGTCCTGAGCCGAACGCATAAAGCGAGCCCGACGACGTGATGTTGAGGAAGAGTTTTTAGTTTTTAGAATTGTTAGAAATGTCAATGGAGTTTTGAATAAGGTTTTGTTTTACGTCTGGAGCAGAAGAAGAAGTGGTTGTGGTTTCACGTCGGCGCTCTATAAAGGCAGCAAAGCAGCGATGAGTAAAGGATGGTATTCGGCCGTCGACTCGGCCTGATTGAGTTTAAGTGACTGTTTGTTGCTCAGTCAGTTTGTGGTCACTAACAAACCTCCGTACAGCCGCTTTGTTTCAGCAGAACTCAGTGAGGAAAACAACATGAATAAAAAACAAGCTGCAGCTTCACGTTCAGCTGGAAGTACACACAGCAAGTGCTAACGCAGTATTACTGTGTACTCACAGTACTGCAACACACACACACACACTCTGTGACGCATCATCACAGCCTCGGCCCGTTTGTTTGTTTGTGTGGCGGGGGAGTCCATCTCTTGTTGCTAGGAGACGGTGCAGGAGGTCAGTGTTTGTCGCTCTGAGAGATGAAAAAAAAAATAAAAGTACCTACAAACTCAGCAGCAGCAGATGGCGCCGCAGGACGCTGAAGGGTTAAAGTCCCTGAAATGAAGATCTGACAGGAAGTGAAGGTGCTGAACGCCGTCTGGCCGTGAAATGAGCCGACAGCTGGCTGATGGTCAGACGACACGTTGCGAACCTCGTTAGTGTTTCCTGAATGTCTCGACACTTCGCTCGTCCGACGAGCGTTTCCTTTCCCACCGACCTCGAACGTCTCAGCTCGGCTCCGGAGGAAAAGTCCCCTCGGCCAATCAGAATCAGGTTTAACAGAAAAGGTTTAAAGGAGGATGTCAGCCTGTTACCCATGATGCATCATGTCCGTCTCCAGCTACACACTTTATATAAAACCTGATTCTCGCCGCCTTACGGCGCCTCTTCCTGTTGGCTGCTCTGTTTCTGCAGCTCCAGCTGCTGATTGTTGCCGCCGCCGTTCTTCTTGCTTCCCTCTCTGGTGCCCGCGCCGGTCTTGGAGGTCGAGGACGTGACCTTTAAGCTTTTCGACGTCTTGGACCCGCGGGTCTTCTCCTTGTTGGCGCCCTCCAGAGGCAGCGTGGGGCTGGAGTGCGCCCTCTGCAGGCCGCCGTCGTCAAACAGCCGCGACTCGAAGGCAGAGAGGTCGTCGTCTCCGCTGGACAGCTTGGCCCGAAGCAGCATGGCGTACGTACCGTACCGGGTTTTCTGTAAAGGAGGACGGAGACGAGAGACGGCGGTTAGAGACGTCGGCGACGTCACAGAGGACAGTTTGATTATCACAGGAAATAAAATCTGAAAACTTTCAGATCTGTTGTGTTTTCAGCTGATCTGAATCATATCAACAGGAAGTGAAGCTCTTCTCACCTGTTCACTAAAATAAACATCTCACGCTGCTGAAAGCCTGAAATAATCTCTAATATTGGCCCTAAATACTAAAACAAGAATTTATTAGTGCACCTTTCACCTCTGAAAGCCTCGATTCCTCTTCTCCAACAGGCAGAAAGAAAACTCAGTGTCTTTGCTTCTCCTTCTGCTTTGATGCCCCTGCACCTGTGGGTGTGTAACCCCAGCCAATAACCGCATGCAGCGGTGAGAAGGCTCCAAGAGCGGAGGGCAGGGCGCAGGAAAAACAATTACAGCGAGGACAGAACTCGCTCTCACACGAGACCCGCTGCAGAGAACTGAACCAGTTTCAGATCTTTCAGTGATTCTGATCCGAGTGTTGGGCAGCAGTATTATTACTGTCCCTCTGACCGAGAAGAGGAAAGGTTTACCGTTTCCACAACAGTAATAATATTTCAGTCCCTGACCGCTGTGGCAGAAGCTGGACCTCATGTTGTTCAAGCCCAGAAGCTAAAGGAAGAACAGACAACGAGGGAGAGAGGCGTTCTTTCCACAGCTGGAAATATCTCCATTATTGTGTCACAGTCGGAGATAAAAACAACTTTGTCGTCCGTTGTAAACTTTGTGCGACCAGCAAAAAGCTTTTAACCGCAAACAGTTCCACATCTAATTTATTGAAGCATCTGAAGCAGCGACGTGAAACTTACAGACAGAAACTCGGGCAGCTGCTGCCACAGATGCTCGGACTCGTTAAGCAACGTTTGATGTTCTGTAAAAGCTCTGAACTCCGGAGAGACTCGCTTTGTTTTTATTTCAGCCAGAGGCGTCAAGAAACGTTTGATGTTTTGTAAAAACCCAATCCGTTGCTGCTTTTTTGAACACGCTCTTATCCTGCAGAGCATCCTCTGCTCGGAGAGGCTGCAGTGTTGTCGACTCCTCGGGATATTACTGCTCCAGTAAAGTGGATTCATCTCTATAATGAGCTGCTGATCAGGCCGTCGGGGGGTAGTGAAAGTAAAACAGTAACACAACGAGTTGCTTTTAATACCGTAATACTTTTTAAGAAGTAATAAGTAAAAGTAACTCGCCCAACACTGGTTACGGAGTAAAATGCGCTCAGCAGGACGGAAAGCAAACAGCAGACCGGTCCTCGAGCGGAGCTCCGTGTTCCCGACACCGTGTGTTTGTGCCTCTGCAGCCTGTTTGACACCCGACAGACGGATCCAGTCACAGTTAGTGATGAAGAGCTGAGACAGAAGGAGCTGCAGAGAAACTTCAGTCCGTCTGTCAGCAGTTATATTCAGACCTCAGAGGGTTTACGGAGACACTCGGGAGGGTTTCACGCCGTTTACTTCAGTCCAAACACTGAGACACTCCCCCTGTGGTAAAATGTTTCTCTGCTACATCTGATGTTTCTGGATTAATATGCCTGCTGCGTTAATCTGGATGTTGTTGTAGTTTAATCTGCAGCAATGCATCATGGTCTATAAACCGTGTCTTTGTAGCGGCGCTGAAAAGCAGCCTGTTTTCAGCTTTGTGACGAAGCGTTTTCCAGCTGATCCGAGGAGGGTTTAAAGAGTTTATTCAGCTGGAGGAGGATTTTCTCAGAACGTAAAGGAACTCTTCCTCCTGCAGGTGATCGCCAACACCTGCAGATACAAACTGTAACCTGGAAGCTAAAGCTGTCACACACATGTAGTGCAGTAAAGGTAGAACTACAGCAACATGTCTGCCTGGTCAAGAACCAACGAGAGGACAGAAAACAGTGAGAGCGTCCTGTTTTCAGCTGCAGGTCGGAGCTGCTGTTCTCTTCTCACTCGTGTTTTTCAGCCTGTCTTTGTTCTCATTTAGTCAAACTGTCTCCGTGAACAGCAGCTGAATCAGCTGTCAGCTGTCAGCTTGCACGCACAGACGCCTGTCACGTGATCACTGTGATGCTGAAGGAAAGTTAAAAACAGCGGCGTCTGTTCTCTCTGATCTCAGCAGATTTCTGGCCGTTTGTTCTGGACATCAGAGAGGACGACGTCACCGAGCAGTGAAAGTCACGCTGGATGATTCAACGCGTGTTTCATGTTCAGATCTGGCTCAGTTTGGACTCTGAGAAGGAGGAGAGAGGTTTCTGACTCAGATTCACCTCCTGCAGGATCTCTGAGGGCCAATTTGAGGCAGTCTGAGGGTTTAGACGTGGAGTCGGGGTTCAGCTTGTGGTGCTCAGGGTTAGGGGTCCTCACCTCAAACTCCAGGTACTCCTGTCGGAGTTTCTGCTCCTCCAGCTCGCGACCTTTCACCTTCCGGTCCGGTGTGGAGGCCGTCAGGTCGGCCAGCTCGGAGGAAACCGCCCTGAACCGGTTCTCGTGACATTTGACCTGCTCTTCCTGCGGGGACGGACGAGAACACAGTACTGCTGTAAAACCTGACACACAACCATGAAGCCGAACTACTCCGAGATCCTCCGTGGACCCGAGTTTGTACCTGGGACAGCTTGGTGTTGGACCCCGGCAGCAGGGGACGGCTGAACCTCTTCTGGGAGCCGATGGCCGCGGGGAACGGCGGAGCCGAAAACATGGCCGCCACCACGTTGATGCGCGTGATCCACGACTGCATCTGTTCTGCATTCCTGCAGGAAGAGGAGGGCAGACGATAATGTGTACATGTAGTGTGTATATTTAGGATGCTGCTACTCTGCCTCGTTAATAAATATTAGCACATTCCCAACATGTCGATCGCTTCCAGCTGACAGTCAGCGGGACAGTGTTTGTTTGATTTATACTAATCTGTTTGGGCTGTTTCTGTTGTTTTATATAAAGTGTTTCTGCGACTGTCAGCATGTCGACCGGCTAACCCTACAGCCAGCAGCTAGGGGACTGTTGTCATTGTTCGATATTAGAAATGTACTGTTGAATAAGGTTTTTCATATCTTAGTATATTCCTATTGCATCACAGTTCATCTCCAGTGATTAAAAAACATTTTGTGATCTTGATGTGAAAGATTTAGTTGGATCATTTTGAACAGGCAGATTTGCGGCGACCTTCTGTGACTGACAGAAGCGCTTGTGCAGCGCGGATCCAGCAGGCATGTTCCTCTCTGCAGAAGTCTGAATGTAAATCATCTGTTACATAGAAATTATGACTAACTGATCTTGGCTTGTTGTAATTCTGTTTTTACAGTATTGCCTTTAGCCCTTTGTGTTCTTTGCTTTTCTAATATTTTAACCACTGCTGCCTCAACACAAATAATAGCTTATAACTCCTGACAAATCCCAGCGTTCTGTTGAACCTTAGCTTTCTAACATCTCTGTGGTCACCACACTTTATTTAAACTTCACAATGAACTTTGTGTAATACGGTCAGATAACCGGACTACTTTACAGGTGTGCAAATATCTAAAGTTACCTGATGTTCTAAAGAAGCGTCACAACAGGAAATTAAAAGGACACCTATTATGCTTTTCCACATTTGATGACTTATCTTCAATGTTATAATGTCGGATGTTCATGTTAAACATGGCCAAAGCTTAAAAAAAAATGAGGTTAAAGTATTTAAACGAATAAATTCGATCCAGCTAAAAACTATATTAAGTACAGATTTAGGAAAGATATTGAAGTGAATTGTAGTTTCTGTGGTGGATGTCCAGAAACCTTTAACGTTGTCCTATGGTGAAAAATGCTGAAAGTTTTGCTTTGCTTTGGAAGAATGTATTGTTTGGTTTCCCAGAAAATAATGCAGAAAGTATCACTTGTGTGTTCTTTATTACTTATATTAATCTCATTATTATGGCCACTTTCTTTATGCTACTTTGTTCACTTATCTATCTCTGCTCTTGTCTTTGCTGTTGCAAACCGCAATTTCCCCACTGTGGGACAAATAAAGGTTTTCTTTTCTTATCTTATCTTATCTAAAGAAACTTTTTTGCCTTTTAAAAAAAAGAGTTCAAACACTACATCTCATCAAATCAGGGGTCTCTGAAGGAAAAGGCAATTAAAACTGTATCAGCATGTGTTATTTTGAAAGCAACAACAGCAGCCTGGTAACATGATTCAGGTCTTGGCCAATCAGAAGACAGTGGGCTTTGAGGGGGGGGGCTTAAAGAGACAGGAGCATCTACAGCTTGTTTCAGACAGAGGCTGAAATGAAGGCCTAGTCAGAAAATTATTGTTTTTGAACTTTGAATCATGCAAAGCTGCCATACAGACGTCACAGAACTACGATATAGGACTGGAAAAGCAGTTTGATAGGTCTGTTTTAAAGCTGGTATTAATCAGTTTACCATCACGTTAGCCCCTTTACTAATGAAGCTAATCACAACCCGCTGCCTGTGGAAGAGGTGGAGTCAGTAAATGAAAGGATTTTAAGTGATCCTGCTGCTGCTGGACCGACTGAAGGAAAGAAAGAACAGGGAGGCGAGTTGGTCCTTACGGAGCCTGGAACAGGAAGACCCTCCAGTCGGCCGTCCTCAGGTAGAAGACGTTGGGTCTCTTGCTGTAGTCGGCTGCTCTCATGGCCAGAGAGTGATGGATGGACACGGCGTTCTTCACGTCCTCCTCCGTCAGCTCTCGCTCCGCACGGTACTCATCCTGTCAGCCAATCACAGAGCAGCACGACATCAGTATCCAGCCACGTTTAAACCCTAAACCCGCCGTCAGTCAAGAGTTTTCAGGACTAAAACCTTGCGGCAGCATTGTGTTGCCTTCTGCTCAGATTTCTCAAATTAACAAGATTTTGATGTTAAAACAAGAAGTTTAATGAGTTATAAACTCAGAATTTCTCTATTTATTCTGTTTCATCAATCATTCATCAGCTGTTTAACACCATTTGGGGGTAATTTGTTCTAAAAACATCTCACGCTTGTAGATAAGTTTCTGATTTGTTGGGAAGTGGTGGGGACATAAGGTCAGATTATGGCTGTGAAGAGACACGTAGCTCGATTAGAAATCACATGAACAGATGATGAAAAGATCTTCAACAGTGTTTTAAAGATATCCTCAATGCTGAGATATACATCAGCGGGGGGTTTGGGGGGGCCTCCCTCAGTAAATGTTCATCTTTAAACACTGCACACCTGCATTCTGGTGAACGTTTCTGCAATAATTTATGGTGGAAATGTTTTTATTTATGTGAAAGGAAACACAGGATTCAGGTGGCAGGTTATATTTCTAAATATCTAACCTAACTATAACAGAATCTCACTCAGTGCTGCTCTCAGATCTGTTTCTCCTGTAACATCGTCCTGCTGAGACATGATTTGGTCTTCCCTCCTCATTTGTCACGTTCACAGGGAGAGAACAGAAAACTTGGCCAAAAACAAACTGTGTCTGGAAGTTGTTAAAGTTACTGATCTGTGCTGCATGTTTTTGGGTCATTTTATAATCAGCAGCTTGTTTTTTTAGCTTAAGTTCCTTTTTTTTTGGACAGTTTGTTTCTTCCATATTTTAATTTCTTAATGTGCAAAGAAACCTTTCTAAAAGGTATTTTCATTTGTTATTTAACTGTATTTCAGAAGGTTTTTAACAACGTGTACTCCCCGGCGTTCATGACACCTGTGTTTCTGATACAGGTGCAACACATTTGAATATTGAATACAGTTCTCTGTGAGCAGCAGAAGCAAGTTAAACAGCCGATCAGAGCTTTTCTCAGGCCGACCTTTCTGTTTGATAAATTCAAGTAATCATTGAGATTACGACAAAACAAGTCTTGAAATATTTCACTTTATGTGTAATGAATCTAGAAGATATGAAAGTTTCACTTTACAGAGCACTGCACGCCAAAACCAACAGTTTCTTCCCACAAGCCATCACAGCTGACTCCTGTGCAATAACCCAGTAACTCTGCCTCTAATCAGCCACCTGTTTACTGGTTTCCACTTATTATCTATTCACCATTCTCTATTTCAGAGCTGCTCATTTTGTATATTGTATAAACTGTTAACAAATCCACCTACCTAAAGTACACAACACCTGCACATAATACTTATTTATTCCTGCATTGTCTCAATCTGTCTGTTGTTTTTGTTTACAGTGTGTATATATATATGTGTGTGTTCTCTACACTGTAGCCGGTGTCTGATTTTATTATTGTATAAGTAAGCGTATCGTGAGCAACGTACAATCCTGAGTCAAATTCCTCGTACGTGTACACATACCTGGAAAATAAAACTGATTCTGATACATTTTTTGAGATTATTGGTCATGTATTTTAAAAATATTTTGTTATAACGTGAAAAAAGGACTTCGATAGGATGAGAAAATATTTTATTTTTAATGAGAAACCAAGTAATAAGCTGCCGAACAAAGCGTTACTGTGAAACCAGAGAAGTTTTAAACCCTTCAAATCTTTAAACAACACGTTACATCTGAAAGCTCGGTCAAGGCCCTTTGGCGTCGCTTTTTAACGCCCTGGGGACCCCTTTAGTGTCATTTTTAGATGATTAAGGCTCCATGGTCAAGTTAGCAACGCTTAGCAACAATGAAAATTTGCATTGTCCGGTTAGACTTTCAAAATAAAGCGGTAGCGAAACATCGGCATTTTAAAACGGCACGTTATTAAAGTCGTGAAACGTTGCAGTTTGGTTAAGTTTAGTCACAAAAACTACTTGGTTAAGGTCAGGAAAAGATCATGGTTTGGGTCAAAATAACTACAGACGTCAGTTAACACCTAAGTTAACTTACTTTACTTTAACTTATATTAAAATCTTTAATGTTGACTTCTTGTTTCACACAGGACACAAACCTCCTGGTTCAAAGTCGGGGTTCTGGTCCTCCAGCCGCCTCCTTACTCAGTCTTTTCTGTTAATATCTATGGGGAGGTGACGGCGCAGTGGATAAGATCTTTAGTGTGAGAGACCCGGGTTCAGCTCCCCACTGTGACCATCCACCAACACTTAACCCCTCGTTGCTCCAGAGGCGCGCGACCTCTGACATGTAGAGCGATTGTAAGTCGCTTTGGATAAAAGCGTCAGCTAATGTAAATATCGTATACCTGCCTTCACCGTCACAAACTGACGCTACAGGGCTTCCCCCCCCACTGCGTTGAACTATGACGCTGTAGGGATCCCCAGTGCGTTACAGACTGATGCTGATGGTCTTGACCGTGCGTCCGTATGTGTCGAGTCGGGGAGGGATAACGGGTTGGTTTAAAACAGTATAAAAACAAAGCGATGACATTAGAAACGGACTCAGATTTAGATCCTGACACACACTGTTTGATGTTCACCCGATCTGGGACACGCAGAGTTAAAAATAGACCCTCAGTGTGTGAAACAGCGGGGCTGCTGGGAAATGTAGTTCAGATGTTTACCTTCTGCAGGTAGAGCACCAGACCCTTCAGCATGGCGTAGAAAGACTTCCACCCCCTCTTACCCCGTGGAGCTAGGAGAAACAAGGCATCATGGGAAATGAGTTTTCATCCAGCTGCTATCATAAAACACAGGTTACAGACGACGTCTCGGGGTCAAACAAACAGAATAAACAAGAGAAGAAGCAGCCAGAGCGACGTACTTCTCTTTCCGTCGGGGTCGGCGTGGACTTTGCGGACCAGGAAGCCGTTCTTGTACAGCTCGCCGTCGGCCTGATGGGCGACGCCCACAAGCGGGTTTCCTCCACTCCCCAGCCGCTTCATGGTGTGGGAGGCGGAGTCTGTTCGGACGTCGGCCAGCTCCGACATGGACTTCCTCAGCTCCTCTTCATCACTTCAGAGGACAGAAGGAACCATTAAAGATTCATCCTCTCGTGACCTCACATCGCTCTCTGCTCACGTGTCCATGCTTCAGCGATGAGTGAGGACTCCTCATCATATTATATTTGGGATGAAACCCAGTTTAGTCCAACATATCCTGTTCATTTAAGATCCAGCAGGCGTCGAGTTAATTGAAAAACTCTGCAGCTGTTGGGCTCATTACAAACCATCTCTGTCTCCTTTACACTCATCTGTGTTCATGTAATTGTGCATTTACTGATTAGGGGTGAGCAGCTTCACTGGTCTCACGATTACGATTCGGTACCTCGATGCGTCACCTGAAGCGGTGGGAATTTCTCACTGTGTGACGACTTGGTACTTTTAAAGCAAAGTATTTAACAACAATTCATACAAGTAGGTAGAAATGAAATGCAGATATTTATGTTACGTCATATAAATGTAGCTAACATAGCATTATTACATGGTTACAGCTTTATCACTGACCTCTGCTGCTGCTGTTTATTAGCACAGAGTCAGATACGTGTTGAACTTCGCACTTTACAACGCTGCAGTCAAACCACGTTCACTCCACCTTAATATATCTGATCCTGTGTTTTGTCTCGTCTGCTGTCGCTACATGTTTGTCTTGTCCTGTAAGTGGATTACTGTAATCGGAGCACCGTGGGCCTTGAGAAGCAGCATTTCATTCATTTGTGCCCTCGACATGTGGATGAATGACAACAAACGAGCTTGAACTAGCAGCCAAAGAGCGTCCTGCTCAGCTTCCAGACCGCAGTCTGAAGAGGACATGTTAGCTAACGTTAGCGCTAACTGCCTCCTCTTTCCCAGCGGCTGGAAAACAACACACAGACTTTAATTAACGGACACACTGTGACCTGCACTGTACATTTACAGCCAGACTGAAACGTAGCGCTCATGTTTAACTCTGCTTTCATCGTCACGTAGCTTTGAAGAATGAGGAGAGGACGCTAGCTAAGCGCTAATGGGCTTATTGACATTTGTGAATCGATTCAGAATCGCCCGCATCGCGATGCATCTAAAAATCAATTGTTTTCCACGCCGTTATTGCTAATATAATAAAACACATTATTCCATCAGTAAATCCCCAGAGACGGCTGCTTCATATTTGCTAGTAGATGTGGCTCGTATGTCATTATAACCGTAAAAACTCCGATTTAAATGTAAAAAACTACGATAGCTTGAATTCAAATTAGCCGCTGAACTCTGACCTTTCGACTGAGGGCTAATCCGACCCAACAGGAGCTCACATGGCCGGCCCCTGTTATTTCCTGGGTAGACCGAGCCAATTGCAACCAACTGTGCCGACGACCGGCACTTCGTGTAGCCAATAAAATTCTGAAAATAACCAAGTAGGAAGTTCATTTTCTACCAGCAAATAAAACGCACGTCTACGTCGAGCTGCCGGCTGATACGGAGCGATGCAGCAGCAGCCGCCAAGGGGCTGTTTCAGAAAAAATACACTGTGGAAAACATTTTTCATGGTACTGGTATGAAGTTTAAACTTGTTCTAGGTAAGTTAAGGCTTTATGCTGAGGCCCCGCAGTGTTTCCCAGCTGTAGCTGTCTGCATGCATTTGTTAACAAATATTTTCAAGCAGAAATGAAAAATCTATTAGTTTTAGTGTGTTTAAACCTATGTTAATCAGTTCCATTCTGACTTTTGGGTTAGACACTGCAGAGTGTTTCTTTCAGAGAAGCCCAAAACCAGGCAGATACTCCAGATGGTTCAAGAACTGCATTCAATTTACTTTTAAAACGAATTTTACAGGAATGTTAAGAGGTTAAAAAATAAAACAGCTGCAGAACATTAAGATCCAGACAGGAAGGAGAAGAAGAAGAACCGAGCACACACGCTAAATGCATATAATACTGCGCGCGTGTCCACAGTCGAGCCTGGGCGTCGGGATGCCGACCTGTAATTACAGCGAGGACAGAAAGCAGGGAACAGTTACCACGGCAACAGAGGCTTAAATAAGAGAGTCGGGGCAGCGGGGACACACACACAGTTAAAACCAGTGGAAACCAGCTGGTGGTTCAGACTGCAGGAGGAAACTTACATGGTCCACTGGAGCTTCTCGTTCTTGATGGAGCTGTACAGAGTCTGCAGAGACACAACACACAGTCAGATATACACATAAAAACACACCACAGAAACAGTCGAGTTTAACCTGCAGGTTTAAAACAGAAACCTGGACTCAGATCGTCTCAGTTCATTAGAGGACGTTTGTCTTTCTGTCAGCAGAGAAGGCTGCAGATTTACAGAGCAGGGGAGGCTTTGATTGGATTTCCTCCTGTAGGATTTATTATGAAAGACTAATAAGGGGAACATCTTTGTCCCATTAACAGCTTTGAATTCAGCTCACTTTCTGTTGTTAACGTCGAAACTGCTCGTACCTGTTCAGAGCCAGTGTTTCCCCTACGATGTTTCTCCACCGAAACTACCGGCGTTGCAGAGTTACGGATACGTGGTGTCTGTTTAGCCTCGTCACCTTCTCCGTACACTTAAGACAGTTTTACTGCTAAAGTTTCTCCCTCCTGATGGAGCTGGATATTCAGATACCGGGCGACGAGACCACGACCACGACCACAAGAAAGCTGCTTTATTTATTGGCAATTTTCGTGTTTTCTGTTTAAATTTTACTGAATTCTGTGTTTTACAATTGAAG
This sequence comes from Micropterus dolomieu, assembly GCF_021292245.1. Classification (NCBI taxonomy): domain Eukaryota; kingdom Metazoa; phylum Chordata; class Actinopteri; order Centrarchiformes; family Centrarchidae; genus Micropterus; species Micropterus dolomieu. The sequence goes on from NC_060161.1 coordinate 5,021,407, forward strand.
CACCTTTTATCATCGCAGTGTGGGATCATATGTGAACAATGAGTTGAATCAGTATCAATGAATTTGATGTATTATGTAAATATCATAATATATGTGCAGTCATGTAATTGGTCACAGGTCATTACTTGATGCTGCTCTCCGGTGGGCGGCGCTGCTCCTTGTTTACAGTTTGACCGGATGAGGACAGCAGCACCGTGTTCCTGAAGCGCTGCGGGCAAAAACACTTCCCTAAATCTGTAAATAGCATCAACATTTTTACAGATTCCACGACTTTCCGCGTTTTACAGTTAATTCTATTTGTTCTGTCAAATTCCACGTTGTGTGTGGAACATAGTTATATAATTTCAGGGGAGGTAGCTTTGGGGGTCGGGAACATGTTTCTCTGCTACATACTTTCCACAAGAACCACCGGAACTTCCTGTAAACGGTCTGAAAGTCCAAACCATCCTCAGTCTGGTCCGGGGAGGTTTCACTCCTGGAGCTGTCCGGACTGAACGAGGTCCTTAATGACCCGGCCTTCATTAGAGACTTTATTTAAATACCTGCTCTGTTTTAAATCATAGACCTTCTTCCAAACAAATATTATGCGCTTTCAAAGTAGTTTACCGGTTTTGACCTCACGGTGATTGATCATAAAACGTTCTTCCCCCTTAACTGCGATTTATACTTCTGCGTCAAATCGACGGCGTAGCCTCTGCGGAGCGCCGTCATCTACACCTCCTCAAAAAAGTAACTACACATCGAGGCGACGCGGACCGTGAGAGCTGTGATTGGTCGGCTAGGTAGCCTCGCAATGCCGACAGGAAGTGCCCCGTGCTTTGAAGTTACTTTTACTAGCGGCCAAACCAGCGGCAGTAACACGGTGGATCAATATATTTGAGCGTCGCAACCCGAGCGAAATGACTCGTCATCAGACTGTGATCCACTCGGTCGGTAACATTTGAAATGGCTACACCGGCCGCACGTTTACAATTTTACCCCCATTCACGTTAGCGGAGCGCTAAACCGGAAGTTAGCCTGCTCGGCCGGCAAAAGTCGACACAGTGGACGCTGTAGCGCTGCTGCCGACTAGTGTTTGGGGGTGTAATCGCAGAACGACGGAGACACCGACGCACAAGAATAAATACGTGGCTACGTGCGAAGCCTACGCAGGAGGATAAATCAAGCTTTCTGAATAAAGTGGTACGGCCTGCTACGCCTACGTTCTGCATGCTGCCTACTAAATGAACATATAGTGTTTATATATATATATATATATCAATAAGCTCACGTTGCATACTCAGAAATTCTTCTCTAGTTTATATCCATATGTTTTACTTTCAGAGACAGTTTTTACAACTTCAGGAGCACTGACAGGTTTCCCGGTTGTGAAAACTGCCTTCTTCTTGTGTTTGTATCCTGCGCTCTGCGGTGTTCTACCTCCTCTTGTGGTCTGTAAGTGCAAACATAGTGTCACGTTCTTAAATCTCAAACTGGGTGTTTCCAGGTTCTACCTTCTTCTTGCGGCTCTGCCGGTGCTGCTGTCCGTCCTGGGTTTTCCCCAGCAGGTCGGGGAAGGCCAGCGGCTTCAGGGAGCGAGAGCGGGGGGTTCTGGGATACCTGAACGGGTCGGTGTCCCTCGAGTCCCGCCCGCTCCGGACCGAGCAGAGCGACCGTGAGCGCATGCGGCCCGACGAGTGGATGCTGTTGACGCCAATCATGGTGTTTTTTTCAGAGTTAGCGTCCGATTCAGGTTCACAAGAGTCCGACTGGACCTCAGAGTCTCTGTGCTTAAAAACAGCGATCCAGGAAATGAAGAAGA
>NC_060161.1:5023227-5028687 GCF_021292245.1 Micropterus dolomieu
GGACCGTAAGCACTGTGATTGGGCGGCTAGGTAGCCTCGCAATGCCGACAGGAAGTGCCCCGTGCTTTGAAGTTACTTTTACTAGCGGCCAAACCAGCGGCAGTAACACGGTGGATCAATATATTTGAGCGTCGCAACCCGAGCGAAATGACTCGTTTCGCTATCAGACTGTGATCCACTCGGTCGGTAACATTTGAAATGGCTACACTGGCCGCACGTTTACAATTTTACCCCTATTCACGTTAGCGGAGCGCTAAACCGGAAGTTAGCCTGCTCGGCCGGCAAAAGTCGACACAGTGGACGCTGTAGCGCTGCTGCCGACTAGTGTTTGGGGGTGTAATCGCAGAACGACGGAGACACCGAGGCACAAGAATAAATGCGTGGCTACGTGCGAAGCCTACGCAGGAGGATAAATCAAGCTTTCTGAATAAAGTGGTACGGCCTGCTACGCCTACGTTCTGCATGCTGCCTACTAAATGAACATATGGTGTTTATATATATATATATATAAATATCTATATCTATATCTATATATATCTATATATATCTATATATATCTATATATCTATATATATCTATCTCTCTCTATATCTATCTCTCTATCTATCTATCTATATATATATCTATCTATATATATCTATCTCTCTCTATATCTATCTCTCTATATCTATCTATCTATCTATATATATATCTATATCTATCAATAAGCTCACGTTGCATACTCAGAAATTCTTGTTAATCTAGTTTATATCCATATGTTTTACTTTCAGAGACAGTTTTTACAACTTCAGGAGCACTGACAGGTTTCCCGGTTGTGAAAACTGCCTTCTTCTTGTGTTTGTATCCTGCGCTCTGCGGTGTTCTACCTCCTCTTGTGGTCTGTAAGTGCAAACATAGTGTCACGTTCTTAAATCTAAAACTGGGTGTTTCCAGGTTCTACCTTCTTCTTGCGGCTCTGCCGGTGCTGCTGTCCGTCCTGGGTTTTCCCCAGCAGGTCGGGGAAGGCCAGCGGCTTCAGGGAGCGAGAGCGGGGGGTTCTGGGATACCTGAACGGGTCGGTGTCCCTCGAGTCCCGCCCGCTCCGGACCGAGCAGAGCGACCGTGAGCGCATGCGGCCCGACGAGTGGATGCTGTTGACGCCAATCATGGTGTTTTTTTCAGAGTTAGCGTCCGATTCAGGTTCACAAGAGTCCGACTGGACCTCAGAGTCTCTGTGCTTAAAAACAGCGATCCAGGAAATGAAGAAGAGAGTCTGTTAACGGGCAGACGACCACAAGAAAACCAAGACGAGCTTTGGTTTGAGAGGGAAAGATGAGGCGCGCAGAGGAGAGGACGACCTCTAGATGACCTCCGAATAATTCAGAACTCTTCGTGAAACTCTGCAGGAGTCTCACAGACGTGTCACAGATCTGACTCCACTTTGACAACCAGCTCTGCAAAAAAGGAAAACCTGTTTCCAGCAAATGGAGAGCATGGATCTAGGTTTTAAACAGATGAGCGGACGAGCTGTGTGAATTGATTGTGTCCTCGGCGGAGCTCAGCCCTGCTGCATTATGGATCTTTATTCATTATGCATAAAAACACAGCAGCGTTTCATCCGGCTCATAATCCTGCAGGCTGACAGCCGGCGGCTCGCTCAGGTCTGTGGAGGCAACGCCACGAAAACAAAAAGACGCTGCCAACAAACACGTCACAGCCGCTGATCAGTTTGGACGCAATCTGCTGCGAGATTTCTCTTTTCAGGTCCTTCAGGAGACTTTTAACCGTGAAAAAAACTCAGATTTTGGCAACTTCATACAATGTTTAGTTGATTAAACCGAATTGTTCCAATCCGGGCTGCAGATAATGATTCTTTTTGCTTATCGCTCAGTAAATTGAGGACAAATGTCCACAAGAACAGCAGAGCTGCAGGTTTATCAGAGAAATAAATACAAAAATACAATAACATTAACTAAATTCAAGATTTGAAGCAGCTTGTACTTCCTGTCCACGTCTCATTAAACAGCTCTGCAAGACTTATCTTCTAAAAAAGACTGTTTATGTTAAAAATGTCGGCATCAGGCAACTTTATACACAGTGTTGTTGAGACCGAGAGTAAATTATTGTTACAATACTTATTATTTTTACTTAAAATATAGTAAAATATTGCCAAATTTCCATCTCAGGGTACCAAACAGAGAAAGAAAACAGCAAATCTGCAGGTTTACTGAAGAAATAACTTCGCAAATACAATTAATTTTATAATTAAGATGAATAAATGAAATGATTGATGGAGCCAAAGATAAATTCTGTCACTAAAATATTGGAAGCAGCTTGTCCTTCCTGTTCACGTGTCACTAAACCACACAGAGATTTATCTTTTCAGCTCCTTTAAAATACTTTTTATGTTAAAAATGTCGTCATCGGGCAACTTTATACACAGTGTTGTTGATTAAATAGAGACAGAGAGTAAATTCGCCCTGCAAATACAGATTATTTTTGATTATTACTCGTTAAATTGAGGACAAATTTTCATCTCAAGGAGACCAACAGAGAAAGAAAACTGCAGGTCTATCAGAGAAAGAAGTAAATATTTTCTGGAGGATGTTGTTTTGTTAAAAATGAAGTTTGGTTGTCAAAGTGGGGTCAGCTTCCTGTTGACGCCTCATTAAACAGCGACACACTCCAGACGCCTCGGTGTGTTTAATCCCATCAGCTCCTGCAGAGAAACAGCACCAACACAAAATATCCAAACAACAACTCTGATCTTCTGCTGCTGATTTTTCCAAAATGTGAGTCTGTTTTCAAACTGGCTGTTGAACGCAGCCTCCTGATGCTGCGGCGTTGGCGGCGGCGGCGGCGGTGGAGGAGAATCCCTGGGCTGCAAATAGAGATGCACGTCAGCAGCGCCGTCCGCTCGCTCTCACGTCCAAAACATTCACCAGGAAAAAAAACAAAAAAACAAGAGAAAGAGAAAAGAAAGACGGGAAGGCAGGGGCGAGCGAGCACACCCACACATGCAGAGAGAGAGAGAGAGAGAGCACCCCCAAAACTGACGTCAGCCTCCTGCTGAGACGCCACAACCCCGACTGAAGACGGAGGGATGGAAGGAGGCGGAGAGGTGGAGGCAAGACAGGGATGAGCTGATGGGGAGGACAGAAAAAGAGGAGAGTTTCTCCTGTTGCACTCTGGGAAAAAAAAGAGAGAGAATCCCTCCTTCCTCCTCCTCAGACGCTGATCTCTTCGTCCTCCAACTTCAACTCCCACTCTTCTTCTTCTCCTCCTCCTTCGCTTGTTGTCGTCTTCGTCCTGCAGGAGAATCCCTCCGTCAGGTGAGCTCACTCCTCCTCCTGTTCCTCCTCCTCCTCCTCTCTGCTGAGAGACTCTGTTGAGGAGCGCTGCTCGCCCTCCCTCCTCTCTCTCTCTCTCTTTTTCCCCCTCGCTCTCTCAATGCGCATTTTCTCCTAGCAGCAGCAGCCAATGAGAGCGCAGGGACTGGAGCTTCAGCCCGCCCCCTGCTCTCCTTGGAGCTGTCAATCACTGAGGACTCAGAGAGCTGAATGTAAATGCAGGAAAAGACTCAGCGCCATCTAAACTGCCTGTTACTATAAAATATATATATACACACATTATATATCTTACATATATTAATATGCTGCTGAATGAACAACACAGTTTTATAAAGGGAAAAGTGACACACGGAGAGCGGCTCTACGTTCTTATTATAAATAAAATACCAAAACAAGTAGAAAGTTAATCAAAATGAAATATTAAAATATATAATATATTTTAATATTTCATTTTGTTATGTACATATATGTTTTTATATATCAGAAAGTAACATTTTACATTTTGTTCTTATTTTATTCAGAAATATTTTTCCATTGATTTACTATTTTATTTCTTATTATATGTTAAATAAATCTAGTGTATTTTAGTATTTCATATATGTATTTAATTTATCTTATTTTAATCAATTTTAATTTAAATTTAATATCTAATTAGATTTTATTGACATTTATAATTCTACATTTATTGTACAGTCAGGAGGAAAAAACCCTTCTGATTTAAACGTCTTAAATCAGAAGCAGCCTCACGCCGCAGAAGGCGTTCGCTCAGACTAATTCACAAATGAAAAATGATTCATCAGGTGAGTTCAGACTCGGGACACAAACACACACACAGTCCATTTCATTAACGTGTCCTCGCTGAGCTGCAGATTCAACATCACATTACATAACGTGAAACACGTAAACACACCGCGTGACTTAAATCTGCTGCTGCCTTCATCTTCACACAAACCTGTTGAACACGTCGTCATCTGGAACCTTTAAACACGACGATGCTGATTATTATTCTGAGACAAAGAGTAAATTACATTTATAATTATTAATGTGCTCTTTACTAATGAGTCAGCTCTGACTTCCTGTTCACGTCTCGTTAAACAGCGTCACACAAACACACTCCAGACCGTCTCAGTGTGTGCGTTTAATCCCTCCACACTAACAAACACATGATTACAGGTTTTTACTTCTGCGTCTAAATCTACTCCGCAGCTTGACGTGCACTTCCCCAAAATGTACCTACACGTTGCGGCGACACTGACTGCATGAACTGTGATTGGTCGGCTTGATATCATCATTTCCTCCGAGCTCCCAGGAAGTGCCCTGTGCCTTGAAGCAAGTTTTACTAGCGGCTGAAACTGCGTAACGTGTATTTCACACTTGGTAGAAAAATGTGCCTCTCCGTGTCTTTACATCGACTTTTTATGTAATCGTGTTTTTCATCACGTTGTGTAGGAAACCAGTAAAAAACTGTGAAGAAACGTAATTACAAAGACCACAAACCCAAAAGTCACGTATGTGACGTCATAATATGACTGAAGCTAAAGTCACTGAAGCTAACTTTACTAAAGCTAAAGTCACTGAAGCTAACATCACTGACGCTAACATCACTGAAGCTAAAGTCACTGACGTTAACGTCACTAAAGCTAACTTTACTAAAGCTGACGTCACTGAAGCTAACGTCACTGACGCTAACATCACTGAAGCTAACGTCACTAAAGCTAACTTTACTAAAGCTGACGTCACTGAAGCTAACTTCACTGAAGCTAAAGTCACTGACGTTAACGTCACTAAAGCTAACTTTACTAAAGCTAACGTCACTGACGCTAACATCACTGAAGCTACAGTCACTGACGTTAACGTCACTAAAGCTAACTTTACTAAAGCTGACGTCACTGAAGCTAACGTCACTGACGCTAACATCACTGAAGCTAAAGTCACTGACGTTAACGTCACTAAAGCTAACTTTACTAAAGCTGACGTCACTGAAGCTAACGTCACTGAAGCTAACTTTAAAGCTAACGTCACTGACGCTAACGTCACTGACGCTAACGTCACTGACGCTAACGTCACTAAAGCGAACTTTACTAAAGCTAGCATCACTGACGCCAACATCACTGAAGCTAAAGTCACTGAC
>NC_060161.1:5028707-5032409 GCF_021292245.1 Micropterus dolomieu
AGTCACGTATGTGACGTCATAATATGACTGAAGCTAAAGTCACTGAAGCTAACTTTACTAAAGCTAAAGTCACTGAAGCTAACATCACTGACGCTAACTTCACTGAAGCTAAAGTCACTGAAGCTAACATCACTGACGTTAACGTCACTAAAGCTGACGTCACTGAAGCTAACGTCACTGACGCTAACATCACTGAAGCTAACGTCACTAAAGCTAACTTTACTAAAGCTGACGTCACTGAAGCTAACTTCACTGAAGCTAAAGTCACTGACGTTAACGTCACTAAAGCTAACTTTACTAAAGCTAACGTCACTGACGCTAACATCACTGAAGCTACAGTCACTGACGTTAACGTCACTAAAGCTAACTTTACTAAAGCTGACGTCACTGAAGCTAACGTCACTGACGCTAACATCACTGAAGCTAACGTCACTAAAGCTAACTTTACTAAAGCTGACGTCACTGAAGCTAACTTCACTGAAGCTAAAGTCACTGACGTTAACGTCACTAAAGCTAACTTTACTAAAGCTAACGTCACTGACGCTAACATCACTGAAGCTACAGTCACTGACGTTAACGTCACTAAAGCTAACTTTACTAAAGCTGACGTCACTGAAGCTAACGTCACTGACGCTAACATCACTGAAGCTAAAGTCACTAAAGCTAACTTTACTAAAGCTGACGTCACTGAAGCTAACGTCACTGACGCTAACATCACTGAAGCTAAAGTCACTGACGTTAACGTCACTAAAGCTAACTTTACTAAAGCTGACGTCACTGAAGCTAACGTCACTGAAGCTAACTTTAAAGCTAACGTCACTGACGCTAACGTCACTGACGCTAACGTCACTGACGCTAACGTCACTAAAGCGAACTTTACTAAAGCTAGCATCACTGACGCCAACATCACTGAAGCTAAAGTCACTGACGTTAACGTCACTAAAGCTAACTTTACTAAAGCTGACGTCACTGAAGCTAACGTCACTGAAGCTAACTTTAAAGCTAACATCACTGACGCTAACGTCACTGACGCTAATCTCACTGAAGCTAACTTTACTAAAGCTAACGTCACTAAAGCTAACTTTACTAAAGCTAACGTCACTAAAGCTAACGTCACTGACGCTAAAGTCACTGAAGCTAACATCACTGACGCTAAAGTCACTGAAGCTAACATCACTGACGCTAACATCACTGACGCTAACATCACTGAAGCTAACATCACTAAAGCTAACATTACTAAAGCCAACATCACTAAAGCTAAAGTCACTAAAGCTAACTTTACTAAAGCTGACGTCACTGAAGCTAACGTCACTGAAGCTAACTTTAAAGCTAACATCACTGACGCTAACGTCACTAAAGCTAACTTTACTAAAGCTAACGTCACTGACGCTAACATCACTGACGCTAACATCACTGAAGCTAAAGTCACTGAAGCTAACATCACTAAAGCTAACATTAGTAAAGCCAACATCACTAAAGCTAAAGTCACTGACGTTAACGTCACTAAAGCTAACGTCACTAAAGCTAACGTCACTAAAGCTAAAGTCACTGAAGCGAACATCACTGACGTTAACATCACTAAAGCTAACTTTAAAGCTAACATCACTGACGCTAACATCAATGACGTTAAAATCACTAAAGCTAACTTTAAAGCTAACATCACTGACGCTAACGTCACTAAAGCTAACTTTACTAAAGCTAACGTCACTGACGCTAACATCACTGAAGCTAAAGTCATTGACATTAACGTCACTAAAGCTAACTTTACTAAAGCTGACGTCACTGAAGCTAACGTCACTGAAGCTAACTTTAAAGCTAACATCACTGACGCTAACATCACTGAAGCTAAATTCACTGACGTTAATGTCACTAAAGCTAACGTCACTAAAGCTAACATCACTGACGCTAACGTCACTGAAGCTAAAGTCACTGACGTTAACGTCACTAAAGCTAACATTACTAAAGCCAACATCACTACAGCTAACGTCACTAAAGCTAAAGTCACTGACGTTAACATCACTAAAGCTAACTTTAAAGCTAACATCACTGACGCTAACATCACTGACGTTAACATCACTAAAGCTAACTTTACTAAAGCTAACGTCACTGACGCTAACGTCACTAAAGATAACTTTACTAAAGCTAACGTCACTGACGCTAACATCACTGAAGCTAAAGTCACTGAAGCTAACTTTACTAAAGCTAACGTCACTGACGCTAACATCATTGAAGCTAACATCACTGAAGCTAAAGTCACTGAAGCGAACATCACTGACACTAACGTCACTAAAGCTAACTTTACTAAAGCTAACTTTATAAAGCTAACGTCACTGAAGCTAAAGTCACTGACGTTAACGTCACTAAAGCTAACATCACTGAAGCTAAAGTCACTAAAGCTAACATCACTGACGATAACATCACTGACGCGAACATCACTGAAGCTAAAGTCACTAAAGCTAACATCACTGATCCTAGCATCACTGAAGCTAAAGTCACTGACGCTAACTTTACTAAAGCTAAGATCACTGACGCTAACGTCACTGACGCTAACTTTACTAAAGCTGACGTCACTGAAGCTAACGTCACTGAAGCTAACTTTAAAGCTAACATCACTGACGCTAACATCACTGACGCTAACATCACTGACGTTAACGTCACTAAAGCTAACTTTACTAAAGCTAACGTCGCTGACACTAATCTCACTGAAGCTAACGTCACTGACGCTAACATCACTGAAGCTAAAGTCACTGACGTTAACGTCACTAAAGCTAACATCACTGAAGCTAAAGTCACTAAAGCTAACTTTACTAAAGCTAACATCACTGAAGCTAAAGTCACTAAAGCTAACATCACTGATCCTAGCATCACTGAAGCTAAAGTCACTGACGTTAACGTCACTAAAGCTAACGTCACTGACGTTAACGTCACTGACACTAATCTCACTGAAGCTAACGTCACTGAAGCTAAAGTCACTGACGTTAATGTCACTGACACTAATCTCACTGAAGCTAACGTCACTGAAGCTAACATCACTGAAGCTAAAGTCACTGACGTTAACGTCACTGACGTTAACGTCACTAAAGCTAACGTCACTAAAGCTAACGTCACTAAAGCTAACGTCACTAAAGCTAAAGTCACTGACGTTAACTTCACTAAAGCTAACGTCACTAAAGCTAACATCACTGAAGCTAAAGTCACTGACGTTAACTTCACTAAAGCTAACGTCACTAAAGCTAATCTCACTGAAGCTAACGTCACTGAAGCTAACATCACTGAAGCTAACATCACTGAAGCTAACGTCACTAAAGCGAACATCACTGACGCTAAAGTCCGTGTAGAACACAGATGGCTGTTTATTTATATTTCACATATTTTAAGTTAATCAGATATGGAGATAGTGAGCTTGTTCGTTTCAGACGCTGGTACACGTGTGTTGTCATCAGGGTTGTCGTGTTGGTGCAGGAAGTGTTTATTTCTTTTAAATGTTGGGAAATCTAAATCAAACCATGAAAATCTGGAGGTTTGGAAAGACAAACAATCATCAGTGTAGTCCTTCACAAACACTGCGAGAGAGGAAGAAGATCTGGAATAAAAACCCTCTCTCTGAGAATAATTGATGTTGTTCACTTATAAAGAGTCTGAATTCACTGTTTTCTTCCTCTCAGTCAGTCGGAGCTGCTGCCCACGCACACACACACACAC
>NC_060161.1:5032429-5032862 GCF_021292245.1 Micropterus dolomieu
AAGCTAACGTCACTGACGCTAACATCACTGAAGCTAAAGTCACTGACGTTAACGTCACTAAAGCTAACATCACTGAAGCTAAAGTCACTAAAGCTAACATCACTGATCCTAGCATCACTGAAGCTAAAGTCACTGACGCTAACTTTACTAAAGCTAAGATCACTGACGCTAACGTCACTGACGCTAACTTTACTAAAGCTGACGTCACTGAAGCTAAGTTTAAAGCTAACATCACTGACGTTAACGTCACTAAAGCTAACTTTACTAAAGCTAACGTCACTGACACTAATCTCACTGAAGCTAACGTCACTGACGCTAACATCACTGAAGCTAAAGTCACTGACGTTAACGTCACTAAAGCTAACGTCACTGAAGCTAATCTCACTGACGTTAACGTCACTGACACTAATCTCACTGAAGCTAACGTCACTGA
>NC_060161.1:5032882-5037023 GCF_021292245.1 Micropterus dolomieu
GTCACTGACGCTAACATCACTGAAGCTAAAGTCACTGACGTTAACGTCACTAAAGCTAACGTCACTGAAGCTAATCTCACTGACGTTAACGTCACTGACACTAATCTCACTGAAGCTAACGTCACTGACGCTAACATCACTGAAGCTAAAGTCACTGACGCTAACATCACTGAAGCTAAAGTCACTGACGTTAACGTCACTAAAGCTAACGTCACTGAAGCTAATCTCACTGACGTTAACGTCACTGACACTAATCTCACTGAAGCTAACGTCACTGACGCTAACATCACTGAAGCTAAAGTCACTGACGCTAACATCACTGAAGCTAAAGTCACTGACGTTAACGTCACTAAAGCTAACGTCACTGAAGCTAATCTCACTGACGTTAACGTCACTGACACTAATCTCACTGAAGCTAACGTCACTGACGCTAACATCACTGAAGCTAAAGTCACTGACGCTAACATCACTGAAGCTAAAGTCACTGACGTTAACGTCACTAAAGCTAACGTCACTGAAGCTAATCTCACTGACGTTAACGTCACTGACACTAATCTCACTGAAGCTAACGTCACTGACGCTAACATCACTGAAGCTAAAGTCACTGACGCTAACATCACTGAAGCTAAAGTCACTGACGTTAACGTCACTAAAGCTAACGTCACTGAAGCTAATCTCACTGACGTTAACGTCACTGACACTAATCTCACTGAAGCTAACGTCACTGAAGCTAACATCACTGAAGCTAAAGTCACTGACGTTAACGTCACTGACGTTAACGTCACTAAAGCTAACGTCACTAAAGCTAACGTCACTAAAGCTAATCTCACTGAAGCTAACGTCACTGAAGCTAACGTCACTGAAGCTAACATCACTGAAGCTAAAGTCACTGACGTTAACTTCACTAAAGCTAACGTCACTAAAGCTAATCTCACTGAAGCTAACGTCACTGAAGCTAACATCACTGAAGCTAACATCACTGAAGCTAACGTCACTAAAGCGAACGTCACTAAAGCGAACGTCACTGACACTAATCTCACTGAAGCTAACATCACTGAAGCTAAAGTCACTGACGTTAACGTCACTAAAGCTAACGTCACTAAAGCTAATCTCACTGAAGCTAACGTCACTGAAGCTAACATCACTGAAGCTAACATCACTGAAGCTAAAGTCACTGACGTTAACGTCACTAAAGCGAACATCACTGACGCTAAAGTCCGTGTAGAACACAGATGGCTGTTTATTTATATTTCACATATTTTAAGTTAATCAGATATGGAGATAGTGAGCTTGTTCGTTTCAGACGCTGGTACACGTGTGTTGTCATCAGGGTTGTCGTGTTGGTGCAGGAAGTGTTTATTTCTTTTAAATGTTGGGAAATCTAAATCAAACCATGAAAATCTGGAGGTTTGGAAAGACAAACAATCATCAGTGTAGTCCTTCACAAACACTGCGAGAGAGGAAGAAGATCTGGAATAAAAACCCTCTCTCTGAGAATAATTGATGTTGTTCACTTATAAAGAGTCTGAATTCACTGTTTTCTTCCTCTCAGTCAGTCGGAGCTGCTGCCCACGCACACACACACACACACACACACACACACACTAACAGAGAGGGATGATGATGATGATGGAGGTGAAGAGGTGACGCAGATTCATGCTGATCGCTCGGAGGCTGAGATGGAAACAAAAGAGTGGGAGAAAGAGACAGAGAGACGCACACACTCGTTCAGCCCGGCAGTCATGAAGAGCTGAAATTAATGCGTCTCCCTGTTTCTTTGTCGCTCTGACAATCACGGGCCAAGGATCCCTGTGCGTCGTGCAAGTGTGTGTGTTAGTTGTGCAAGTGTGTGTGTTAGTTGTGCTAGTGTGTGTGTTAGTTGTGCAAGTGTGTGCGTTAGTCGTGCAAGTGTGTGTGTTAGTTGTGCAAGTGTGTGCGTTAGTTGTGCTAGTGTGTGCGTTAGTTGTGCAAGTGTGTGCGTTAGTCGTGCTAGTGTGTGCGTTAGTCGTGCTAGTGTGTGCGTTAGTCGTGCAAGTGTGTGCGTTAGTCGTGTTAGTGTGTGCGTTAGTCGTGTAAGTGTGTGCGTTAGTCGTGTAAGTGTGTGCGTTAGTTGTGTAAGTGTGTGCGTTAGTTGTGTAAGTGTGTGCGTTAGTTGTGTAAGTGTGTGCGTTAGTTGTGTTAGTGTGTGCGTTAGTTGTGTAAGTGTGTGCGTTAGTTGTGTAAGTGTGTGCGTTAGTTGTGTAAGTGTGCGCGTTAGTTGTGTAAGTGTGTGTGTTAGTCGTGTTAGTGTGTGTGTTAGTCGTGTTAGTGTGTGCGTTAGTCGTGTTAGTGTGTGCGTTAGTCGTGTAAGTGTGTGCGTTAGTTGTGTAAGTGTGCGCGTTAGTTGTGTAAGTGTGCGCGTTAGTTGTGTAAGTGTGCGTGTTAGTCGTGTTAGTGTGTGCGTTAGTTGTGTAAGTGTGCGCGTTAGTTGTGTAAGTGTGTGCGTTAGTCGTGTAAGTGTGTGCGTTAGTCGTGTAAGTGTGTGCGTTAGTCGTGCAAGTGTGTGTGTTAGTCGTGCAAGTGTGTGTGTTAGTCGTGTTAGTGTGTGCGTTAGTCGTGTTAGTGTGTGCGTTAGTCGTGTTAGTGTGTGCGTTAGTTGTGTAAGTGTGTGCGTGTCTCAGTCGTACCTTCAGCAGATCTTTGGGGAAGTCTTTTCCATCGTTGAGACCTTCCAGGTTGGAGACGAACTGGCTGCTGGACATCCTCTTCCCCACGTTCTGCACACACACACAGTTTTAAATAACTGTGTTAGTTGTATTTAAATAAAGTTGGGGGCCGAACGAGAGTCGGGTTAAAATCAGAAAGGTCCGAAAAGAAGCAGAACCTGAATCCTACATTTCCCATAATTCACCTGGACAGAATAGGTGAGGTGCATCACTTCCTTTAGCTCTATAATTTATTTAAACACTATTTAACAAGAGTTTTTTCTGTACAGTGTTACGGTAACGTCAACAAGCAGGAAGAAGTCTGTGAGAAACTGTTTCTACTTGTCAGCTGATTTATTCCCTCAGTAAACACTTTCCTGATGAGTTTCTGGTCTCAGTCGCTAGTTTCAAGTCTTTTTCAACACAGCATGATGTTCATTTAGTAAATTATGGTCCCATTTAGAGGAACACAGACCAGGAAGCAGGGGAGGCTTTAGGGCGGAGCTACCTCGTGGATGGAGGCGACTCGTATCCGCTGCTCTGTGTACATTTAACCAGCGCCGCTGAAAAAGCTCATCGGGAGACCTGCTAACATTTATGCATCTTCAGGTCCGCTCAACATCCACGACCCCCCTGAAGCAGCTCTGCACCCCCCAGTTTCACAACCTTTGTCTCACAATGCGTTTTTATTTAGCTTTAAAGTTTTGTTTCTGTTTGCTAGTGAGTTTCTTTTAAGGAGAGAAAACGACAGAAATATACGTTACTGTGACTTAAGATCTAAGCAGGCGTGACCTGCTCCTGTTCAGCAGCGTCCTCCGAAAGTTTCTTTAAGGTCACAAAAACACTATTAGTATTTTCAATAAAAATTGTTGTTGCATATGAACATTGGAAAAAAGGTTATGAATGTATTTTCACTGATGCACTCATCTACCAAAATATATTTGAATTAAAATATTTTAAATGCTTAGCACAGCAAATATCAATATATGTGATTTCAATTCATTCTATTAATACATTTCTTTAATGGCTTGACAGTATTTTAACTGCAGCACGAGTACTTTTACTGCGACACTCTCAGTACGTGATATATATACTTTTACTGTGACACTCTCAGTACGTGATATATATACTTTTACTGTGACACTCTCAGTAAGTGATATATATACTTTTACTGTGACACTCTCAGTAAGTGATATATATACTTTTACTGTGACACTCTCAGTACGTGATATATATACTTTTACTGCAGGACGAGTACTTTTACTGTCACACTCTCAGTACGTGATATATATACTTTTACTGTGACACTCTCAGTACGTGATATATATACTTTTACTGCAGCACGAGTACTTTTACTGCGACACTCTCAGTACGTGATATATATACTTTTACTGTGACACTCTCAGTAAGTGATATATATACTTTTACTGTGACACTCTCAGTACGTGATATATATA
>NC_060161.1:5037123-5040468 GCF_021292245.1 Micropterus dolomieu
CACTCTCAGTACGTGATATATATATACTTTTACTGTGACACTCTCAGTACGTGATATATATACTTTTACTGTGACACTCTCAGTACGTGATATATATACTTTTACTGCAGGACGAGTACTTTTACTGTGACACTCTCAGTACGTGATATTTATGCTTTTACTGTGACACTCTCAGTACGTGATATATATATACTTTTACTGTGACACTCTCAGTACGTGATATATATATACTTTTACTGTGACACTCTCAGTACGTGATATATATACTTTTACTGTGACACTCTCAGTACGTGATATATATACTTTTACTGTGACACTCTCAGTACGTGATATATATACTTTTACTGTGACACTCTCAGTACGTGATATATATACTTTTACTGCAGCACGAGTACTTTTACTGCGACACTCTCAGTACGTGATATATATACTTTTACTGTGACACTCTCAGTACGTGATATATATACTTTTACTGTGACACTCTCAGTACGTGATATATATACTTTTACTGCGACACTCTCAGTACGTGATATATATATACTTTTACTGTGACACTCTCAGTACGTGATATATATACTTTTACTGCAGCACGAGTACTTTTACTGTGACACTCTCAGTACGTGATATATATACTTTTACTGCAGTACAGACTGTGATGGTTTATTTAAAGCTCATCTAAACGCTGTGATCGTGTCACTACTGCTCTCGCTCTCTCAGCTAAGAGGAAGTGAGCCCGGACTGTGTGATTGGACAGCTTGTTGTCGCGGCAACGGTCATCACTTCCTTTAAACAAGTTAGCAGAAGTCTTGTCACTTCAGTGACTCGCTCGCACTGCGGTGAAGCTCAGCTCCATCTGAGGAGGACCTGAGGATGAAGAGCTACAAAGGTCAAACCAGGACACGTGAGACGGCCCTGGTGGGCAGTCCTCTACAGTCCTTTATGTTTCCTGTCCCTCAGGAGGAGGAGGAGCCTCTGGCTCTGATGAACAGCTGATCGACAGTCTGAAGGAAAAGCTCTCAAAGGCGGGACTCACGTTTCCATGAAGGTCTGTGTTCAGCAGCATGACGGCACAGGTCAGAGTGTGGACGCTGTCTGAGGGAGACACAGGTGAGAGAATCAGATGAGACACAGGTGAGAGACACAGGTGAGACACATACAGGTGAGAGAGACAGGTGAGACACATACAAGTGAGAGAGACAGGTGAGACACATACAGGTGAGAGAGACAGGTGAGACACATACAAGTGAGAGAGACAGGTGAGACACATACAAGTGAGACAGACAGGTGAGACACATACAGGTGAGACAGACAGGTGAGACACATGCAGGTGAGACAGACAGGTGAGACACATACAGGTGAGAGAGACAGGTGAGACACATACAGGTGAGAGAGACAGGTGAGACACATACAGGTGAGAGAGACAGGTGAGACACATACAAGTGAGAGAGACAGGTGAGACACATGCAGGTGAGAGAGACAGGTGAGACACATACAAGTGAGAGAGACAGGTGAGACACATGCAGGTGAGAGAGACAGGTGAGACACATACAAGTGAGAGAGACAGGTGAGACACATACAAGTGAGAGAGACAGGTGAGACACATGCAGGTGAGACAGACAGGTGAGACACATACAAGTGAGAGAGACAGGTGAGACACATGCAGGTGAGAGACAGGTGAGACACATACAAGTGAGAGAGACAGGTGAGACACATGCAGGTGAGAGAGACAGGTGAGACACATGCAGGTGAGAGAGACAGGTGAGACAGACAGGTGAGACACGTACAAGTGAGAGAGACAGGTGAGACACATCCAGGTGAGAGAGACAAGTGAGACACATGCAGGTGAGAGAGACAGGTGAGACAGAGGTGAGAGACATCCAGGTGAGACACATACAAGTGAGAGAGACAGGTGAGACACGTACAAGTGAGACAGACAAGTGAGACACATCCAGGTGAGAGAGACAAGTGAGACACATGCAGGTGAGAGAGACAAGTGAGACACATGCAGGTGAGAGACAGGTACCTTCAGTGGTCAGGCTCTCTGGGTTGCACTCTCTGTACCTCCTGGAGAACTGAGCGAGGACTCTCTCTCTCTCCTGACTTTCTCCCACCAGAGCGAACCGGGTCAGAAACGTCCTGAAGGCCACAAACACACACCGTCAGGAAGCCCTGTGATTGGACGTTCCTTACTGAAATGCATGCTGGGAGCCGCAGTTTTTAAGGTTATATGCATGTCCGCGGTCTTCTGGTACCTTTGAGTCTTTATTAAAGAAGCATTTCTACCACAGCTGCTGATGAAGCAGGCTGCGAGTCACCTGACAGGAAACTACCATGAAGCTGTGTTTTAATGTGGATCAGAGGGAGGAGAGAGCTGACCTGAGCGCCTGATCGATGGTCAGCCCCGTGAAGTTAAAGTTACTGAGATACTCCTCTGCGACCAGCTGACTGAACTCATTACTGCAGAGACACAGAAGAAGAATTAATAACCAATCACAGCCCTCCACCGGGCTCAAGGCGTCGGACACAAACACACACTGACTTCTTGCCGAGGTGTCGAGCCACGTCCGACTTCCTGAAGCCGTCCAGGTTGTAGAGGCGTTTGGCGAGACGTTTGGCCGCCTGCAGGTCGGCCTTCGTGCCGTTGGCCAGCGCGTCATCGCTGCCGCCGAGCGCCAGGCGCTCCGCCACGTCGTCCTGCGGGTACAGCAGCTCGGGCGGGCGGTTCCCCGGTCGCTCCCTGACAACACAAACACACACATTTCAGGACTTTCAGGTCCGTTTTCTTGTTCTGCTGTGAGGCGACAGCTTCCTGTTCTCAGAGTTCCTCTAAGCTGAAAGCTGTCAGCAGGGTGGTGACGGCGCCAGATCTTCACGGTACAGTTTCACAGTTTCACAGCGTACAGCAGTTAAAGAAAACAGAACCAGTTATTCCATCCTGACAAAGCTGGAAAACTTTGTTTTTAAAAAGGACATGTAGAAATAAATAAGCTGAGCTTTTATTTTGCGGTAGATAATCAAATAAGATAAGGTCTAATCATCCCGCGCTGCAACTGCCGTCACTCATCACTACTTTATTCTCTGCTTCTTTAACAGGGTTTAAAAAGGAGAGCAGAAGGAAACTCATCAGTACGAATTAGAGGGTTTTCCTTCAGACTCTGGTGGGTCAGCTTTAGCTCCACGGGTCCAGCTCAGGATCTCTGTTGTAGTTTCTACCTGCGTGTCTGTGGTCTCGGAGTTTAGTTTCACTCCCGTGTTCCCGTTTGGACTTTCAGACATCAGCCTTCTGCTGACCTTAACCGACGTAGGACGGGGGAACTACGTGCACCTTTGAGGAGGGGGGGGGGG
>NC_060161.1:5040749-5056014 GCF_021292245.1 Micropterus dolomieu
GTCCCCCCCCCCCCCCCCCCGCAGTGAAAGAGCAGGCAGACTCCAGGACCCTGGCAGACTCCAGGACCCTGGGGAGGTCTGAGGGTCTGGGCACTGTTTGAACCTCAAGACCAAACCGGCATCTGTCAGGACTCAAAGCCTTGAGTCATCGTTTTCTGCAGAGTAACCCGCTGAATGTTACGTTTCCATGGTTACAGTGCAAACAGGAAATGCTGGCAGCTAAAAGCAGCACGACTCCTGATGATGCAGATTGAACTTCTGAACACAACGATTAGATATCTGAATATAGAAAATTACACGCTATCTACACGCAGGAAATGATTCTGCATTTTCTTTTAGATCCAACCCAAACCCCAAAGCATGATGGGAACACAGGTGGCAAAAATAAGAGAAAAAATGACAAGAAATGGATGGAAATTTGATTCATTCAAAAAAACAAGCTCTGGAGAACTTCAGTCTACTGAAACACCTCAACTACATTCTGTTCAGACCTTCATGTTCCTCTGACGTTCCCTCTAGCGCCACCATCGGGTCGACGTGTTAATGTGTCCAACACTTTGCTTTATGACCAAACACCTGCAGAACTAAAGACATTCCCATCAGCTGTCGGCCACAGCAGAGATTTCTTTGCACGGACCGACAGCAAAAGTCACACGAGAGGACAAAGAGACTGTAGCGGCGGGAAACAGAGTGGGAGTCGACGCAAAGTCAATACGGAGACCTGCACAGTACAAGTGTAGAATAAAGTATTTTAATAAAAACACCAAAACTCTGTCAGCAGCATCGTGTTCCTGCTTTTCATGACTGGTGAGGGCCAATCAGGAAGCCAAACGTGGGCGTCTGCGTCATCGTTTTCACCTGTCAGCACTAACACGCTCTCCGGAGTTTCAGCAGCGTTTAAATCTTCTCTGTTTTAGGTCTCTGGATTCGCCGTGTCAGTCTGGACGGGAGGCGGAGACGCAGCAGAATGTCTGAGTTTTAAAAGGAAGACGTAGGAGCGAGGACGGAGAACATGGTGAACGGGTGCCACGATGGTCGTTCAGACTTCAGGACAACGACCACACAGAGGTGCAACAGTTTCCCTAGTCTCGGACGAGGACTAGTGAAAGAGGACTCCTCGTGTCTCGTGTAATATAACAACTGCTCAACATCAGCACGTTAGCATTTAGCTCAAAGTGAGCGCAGCCTCGCACAGCTGCAGACCTTCTCCAAGTCTCCCCACGTGCGGCGGCAGCGACCCAGATCTGCAGCATGTGGGACATTAGTAAAAATAAACTGTTCCTCAGTGACCTCAAACATGTTCTTCACATTCACGCTGATCGGTGAAGAAGTGACACGCTGACTTATCGGTTTTCTGTCCGTCTTTTTAACCTGCAGTGAAGTTACATGGGAGTCTTTACTTGTTCTCTCACACTCAGAAACAACCGGCTCGACCTGTCCCACATGCAAATGACCACATCTACACAAATGACATGTAAAGTCCCGCCGCTCTTCTCTCCCTCTCTAAACTTTAAACACTATGATCCAGTATTACGTGTTAACACAGAAATGCATGATTAAATACTTGAGATATTTAATACTTCCATCCATCTGTTCCTCTGTAAACACGCTGTAACGTTCCCTCCAGCTGCCTCGCAGTCTGCAGCCTATTTTTAACTGCAGTGTTTGCTGCTGCATCGACCGGCGGCCCCTCAGGGATCAATAACACACTTTCATTCACTCTCACTTCGGTGCAGCCCGGCTGAACTCCGCCTGATGTAACGCACCTCTCTGCTGCCGTTGAAAGGAGTCCGTTCTCCATCAGCCGTCCGTCATCGCCGCCTCGCTTTGAATAAATCCACTCTGTCAAACAGAGCAACTCGAGCACTGGGAGGAAATGAAGTCAGAGTTGTGAATGAGAGTCAGAAAGTAGGAAGTGGTTGAACCGCAGCGTGGTCGACCTCTACTTCCCTAATGAACGCCAACTTCCCTCCAGCGGACCGGGCTCGCTCAGGTGTGGCAGGTAAACATCTCTCCTTCACGATGAAAGATGTGTCGACGCTACGAGGAGCTCTTAAAGGGGAACTTCCACTAAAAGGTGAGTTTATACAGTAAAACTTCTATGTCCTTGTGCTGCACCTGAATTTCCCCTCTGGAGATCAGAACTGACGAAGACTCTCGGATGAAGGACGAAGCGTCTTCTAGTATCTTCAACCAGGTCCAGACTTTAACCTTCTGTGGATAACTTTACCCAGGAACTCGCTGCGTTCAGTTCTAGAGACTTTATCCCCAAAGAGTCCCTGCTGGGGGGGGTGGTACTTTCCGAAAGTACCGGTACTTTGGGGGGGGAGGGGCTTGCCTTGCAGTGAATTTCTGAATGGGTGAGTGGAGGCTACTGGCTTTAACCCTGTTGGTCACCGCCACCTAGTTCCAGGAAGATCTACCTAAAGTAATAATAAAAATGAATCAGGAATATCTCCTCAACCATCAGGCCTAGATCCATCATTCTGGTCTCCTTTGAAAGGTCAGAAGCTGAGGAACATGAATCCATTGCAGCTGTTACTGGGAACATCCTCTGTGTCCATAATATATAATAAACTAATTGAATTCAGAGCAAAGACTTTGCCAATAGAAGCCATTTGGAATCGGGAGCTTTAACATAACTCTAGACTGGAACAGAGTGCGGTTCAATCTTAGTGCGACTTCAACGAATTCCCTTTAAAACCCATTCACAGAGCATAAGAGACGTCGGATGAGACTACAGGCTGCACATGTTCTGGACCCGTCCTGTTCTCTCTCAGTACTTGATACTGTTTATGTTCCTAATCCTGCTTTTTGCTCTGACATTACCTTGAAGCAAATTCAGTATAAAATGCAGTTTGCTGGGTTTACGTCTGCAAAGAAAACAATTATTAACCACTGGTTCTCCCCTGATGTATGAAAGAAATCGTTCTGGGTGCGCAGCCTTGTTAACTTGGTCAATCTGGAACCACGACTCAACAAGGCTCCGCCAGCAACTGCAGAAGCCTGGAAAAACTTTGTCTAATCTTATCTTTTGGAAAAGATTTAATAGCTGGGGGGCTCTACACCTGCCCAATTACTTCACTGTAATATAACTGTTATGCCTTTGTGATGTATTTTCATTCTACCACTGCTATAATAGATGTCCTTGTTCGTGGATATGTCTGCACCCCCCCCTATACTAATAAAAATGTTGATCACAAAAAAACAAACCCATCGTACATTATTTTACAATTACAGACAAAATGGAGATGCAATAAAGAGAAATATGATATTTTCATCCTCGCCTGGTAAAAAAAAAAAAAGCCATATTTTGAATTAAATAAACCATCAAAACCATCATGAAATGGATTATAATGCATCTGAAGATCTTGTAATACACCTGGAATGCAACTGTAAATTTAATGAAAATAAAGTAAAATACAACAGTTATCATACAATATTTATAAAATATACAAGGTGAATCATATTTTGGTAATATTTCATGTTTAAATGTTGACTTTTATTGGGAGTTTTCTTTAAAACCCTATTTCTGTCCAGCCACGTTCCAAATAACATGATAAAAACAGTGAACACGGATCAATTTTCCTGCGACCAAAAGCACTCCCATGCTTTACAGGCCTGCAGCGTGTCCCTCTGTGATGGGGGGGGGGGGGGGGGGGGGGGGGGGGGGACATCAATCGATCCGGACTGAGCAGACCTTTCATTTGATGCAGCTCCTACTGGTCGGCCACCAGACCGCCAAAAAAGACTGTTCCAAAGCGTCACTCAGACGTGATGCTGCAGCTGATCTGCAGCTCCTGTCGGCTGGAAATGTTTTAATAAATTTTGTGTTTCTTTCTCTGTGCTGGAGTTATTTTGAGAACAGGATGGTTTTATTTTATCCAGTTTGTTATTAAATGTGTAACAAACTTAATCCCGTGTGTCTTTTCATTACACTCCACACAAAAAGCTGATTTTAATGGTCTGTAGTGTTTCATTATATTCCAGGCAAATGTTGCAGATATAATGATGCCTGTGATCTTAATCTGCAGGTCTTCTCTATTAATTGATGGTTCGATTAATAAAGTGTTAGACAATAGTGAAAAATAGTGCAAGATTAAATTAATGAATTATATTCCGTTAACATGAGAAAGCGGAGAAGCTCTTCTTAACTCAACCTGTCACTTCCTGTGCAACGTACAGAGGCGACGAGCGAAGCATCAGGAAGGAACTTTGTCCAGATTTAACAAATGAGATAAAACGTGTTAATCTGGTGCTGGACCGAGCCAGGCTAGCTGCCTCGCCCTGTTTCTAGTCTTTATGCTAAGCTAAGCGGCTGCAGCTTCATTTTTCCCGTCCAGACATGAGCGGGATCAATTTTATTTTATCTTGCCGTCCTCCTATTTAAATATTTCGCCTGTAATTCTCCTGTTATTTTTAACCTTTCCTAAAAATAAAGACCCGCTGGGCGTATTGGAAATGTCTGCTATCAGGTGCTCTGGGCCAGCAGGTGGCAGTCTGTACAACATTAGCTGTGACGGGAAGTATGAAGCAGAACAACAGTGGCAGGAGTCCAGGCTGCAGGATGCGTTGATCTACAGAATACTTCACTCAGATCCTGCCCTAAAAACACGAAAATAATAAATATGCGAGTAAAGATCCTTCTGCATGAATAGTTACGATTACTGAAAAGTTATCGTAAAGAGACCGGTGCAGACTGAGCTTCTTGCACAAAGAGTTAACTGGAATTAATATAGAGGCCAAGTGTTAAACTCCATATAATAAACAGTAACTCAAATACTACAAAATCAACACAATACTTTTATTTAATGTAATTAAACTTTTTCAGTGGGTTTCCCTTTTTTCAAATCCCAGTGTCGACAGGTATGCAAATATTTAACAGTCCTTTTGCCCCAAGGGGGCGCCAAAGCTCGGAGCCGACCGTCCATCACGCACATCTATTCATTTAGCTGTTATCCACACATGTCAGAGGTCGCACGCCTCTGGAGCAGCTAGAGTTCAGAGTCTTGCTCAGTGTCTCACAGTGGATTCGAACCCGGGTCCGTGTCTTATCCGCTGCGCCATCACACACGATGACATTACTGAATATCTCCTGCTGCGGAGCGTCAGAAAGATGCTCACAGGCTGTTCCTGGTTCAAATGAATGAAAGCCATTCAAACGTCCAGGTGTGGCCGTAGTGTTTCCTCACGTGGAGGCGAGAGCAGAGTGGACGTGAGTCCGGATGTTTCCGTCAGCGAGTCCTTCCTCCGCCAACATAATCCCATTCAGCCAGGACAGAAATAACCTCCTCACCAGCAGCAGCAGCAGCAGCAGCGCTCAACAGGACGCCAGGAAATTCTTGTTGTTATATTTTCTTTACCCAGCAGGCACCGGGGGGGCCGGTCCGTCTCTGACTGCTCTGATTTAACAACCGAGATCTACTTATCTGTTCAGATGATGTTCTGGCAGGAGACGACCCCGCCAGCCTAAACTGCCGCTCCTTTTATTCCATTTACTAAACTAAACGTGGTTGTTTCCCGTCTCTACCGTCCATCACACGGGACGCCACCGTAACCTCATTACAGCCCGTCCCTCCACAACACCTCATTCATCTAAACCACAGGAACAGAACGAGCTCCGGGAACCTGAACGTCTCGGAGAGGCTCGAAAACAATGAGTCACGGAGCAGCAGAGAGAAAACAGACGGGAGGAGAAAGAATTTCAGAGATCAGAGGAGGAAAAGGAACAAACGAGGAACAAATTTAGAGAAAGACAGAGACAGACTGGGTGTGTCAGGCAGCTTTCATTCATCCAGTCTCAAACCACAGCAACCAAAACTGACAGGGAGCAGAATACAGAGCAGGACCAGATGCAAACAGTCGCTCACTTTTCTGTTCTTCATGCACAATATTTTAGACACTGATGGTTTCACAGGCCTGGTTTACTAGATCCTCCTGTGTGAGTGAGGTCTCTCACCTCCAAATCAAATATTTTCACTGGAAAAACAACAGACCAATCTGAGCTTGGGATCCATTTTTCTACATAACTAGTTTTAGAGGTGAAGCAACAAAGACGCAAGCAGTGCAGCACCGTGTCTCCGCCTCAGCTCCAGGTTCTCATGACATGACGCGGCGGTGCAGTGAACAGATTAATAGATATGATAAGATTACAGATACCAAGATGTATTAATAAAATCCTTATGATATCCCCACTGTCCTAGTTTTGAGATCCGGCCCGACTGAATTTGTACTTGAATAGCTCCGCCTTCTGGCTACCCGTGGTGAACAAAAACAGACGGCAAACTTGCACAAATGAGAAGAATCACAGCTCCAAACACCACCTCGCCTCTAAAACCAACGCACACAGGCCTTTTCTGACGTTACAGATCTGGTTTAAATAACTGCTTCTGAAGTTTTAAAGTTTAGTTTTGACTTCTGAAACAGCAGCTGACAAAACTTAGCGTCTCTCTTCTCGAGCTTTCAATCATTACTGGTGTTCTTCATCAACATTTCCATGTTTCTGAGCACAACAATAGTAAATTAGTGATCGCTTCACCTTTATTATTAATGTTGTTGTCGTGAACAGCAGTTTCCATCCATGCAGCCCTCGTCCCTCAGAGGTTTTCCATCACACTACTTCTGTCTTTGCTTCAGAGACACAAGTCATAATTTAATCGGCTCCTCGAGGTGTTTGCGAGTTAAATGTCAACATTTTTAAGCATTTTAAACAAGCTGTCAAAAGGAAACACTAATCTCACTAACTGAAACATCAACACGATTCAAGCAGGCGGCGGTAAACAGAGTCCGGCCCTCGCGTGTTCCACTCGGCCCTGAAACAAGCGCTTGATCTATAATAGATGGTAGAAAACTTGAAGCAGCAAACTTCCTCCAGACTGCAGGAGGCCCTCTGCCTGCGGGGCCTTTAGTTCAGCAGAAAGGTCCGGACTCGCTAAAAAGGTTCATTAGGGATTCTGTTTGAAGTGCTGCAGAGCGAAGCCTCCGAGCAGAGCCGGCCTCCTGCTGAGTCAGACCGCCGAGCTAACGCTGAAACGGAACCAGAGCGACGCCAGGCGCCGCTTCACCAGGAGGTTCGTCAGGTCAGCGCGGGGTCGACAGGTCAACGGACGTTTTTCCTCCCTGAACACGTCACTGCGTCGTTCCTTCCCTGACTGACTTGTGTTTATACCTCCAAGTGGAGGCTGAGAACTGAAGCCAGGCTTAGATCAGAGGTCTCAAACTTTCTGAACATTTGGGCCAATATCAAGGATTTTCATGCTAAACCTAATCCAAATATTCCAACTATTCAGCAGAGCCAGAATCAGATTGTAAATCAGAGCTGGACAGAAACACGGGACAGAAAGGTAGATAGGAAAACATTCCAGACTTAAAGTCATGCTGGTTTAAAGTTTGTATTAACAGACCATCTCTGCAGCTCTTACTTTGGGTTTAGCTGCATATTTCCTGTCTGGTTCAGTGTCTGTGGCTCAGCAGCAGACTCAGCAGCAGACTCGCCGGTGAACACGGTGGAGCATTTAGCCGCTAAAGAGCCAGATATGTCCCTCAGGAGCAGCACCTGTTGGTTTGTGGACTACCGCTGTGAAGTCTCGAGTTTGGCCGTCGCCATCTTGGTTGTTTGCAACCGGCAGCACTGGACGTGACCGTATTTGGACGAGAGGGTGGAGCTAGCCAGCTTGGTTAGCAAGGTGCATCTGTAATTCACGTTAGCTGTGATGCTAATTTTGGATAAAGACCAACAGGCTCAAAACAACAATGAACAGCCGACTCCTGATGAGCTTTTTCAGCGGCGCTGGTTAAATGTGCACAGAGCAGCGGATACGAGTCGCCTCCATCCTGATTGACAGATTGTCAGTCAGCTTGTAGCCTCGCCCTAAAGCCTCCCCTGCTTCCTGGTCTCTGTTCCTCTAAATGGGACCATAATTTACTAAATGAACATCACGCTGTGTTGAAGAAGACTTGAAACTAGCGACTGAGACCAGAAACTCATCAGGAAAGTGTTTACTGAGGGAATAAATCAGCTGAGAAGCATTTCCAGTGGCTGAGAGGACGCAGGTGTCACTTCTCAGACCCGCAGCGTCCTGCGTGGTGGCGCCCAAACACAGAGCTAACAGAGAGAGAATGATCATGTTGCTGTAAATAAGTTTGCGAACACGATAATATGACAGATGTTATATTTACTACGTGCATGCTAATGCTAACAAACATGCTAATGAAATAACAGCTCACTCTAATTTTTAATGATTTAGCTACGAGGAGGAACAGGAAAGAAGCTGGTTATTCAACACTTATTTTACTCCACACAGCATCAACCCCCCCCGCTGTAAATAAACCACCCCGACATGTTTTTAATGATAAAGCATCTTTGAGATAAGCTGTATACACACAGTGTTTTTATCTGCTGGTTCTTCTGCAGAACTAAAAGCTTCAGTGTTCAACACATTTCACTGAGTTGCATCAGGAAAACAAAAAAAATAAAATATTCTGTTTGTTTCTGAAACTGCAAAACAGAGAATCCTGAAGTCTGAACTGAGGGCCGAGTGAAGGAAACAACTGCTTAACCTCCTCTTGTTTCATCAAGAACAGGATCACTTCTCATCCTCTGATGGATTCAGTGGACAAAGCTGCCGGTTCTCCTGAGAAATCCCAACAAAGACCTCCTGTGCAGAGGAACCAGAGTAAAGACCATCAGGCGTGGTGCAGGAAATATTCAGATCCTCAGTCTCAGTCTGTAGGGACCTGGGGCACAGGAACCGCTGGGTCGGCGGATCAAGTCCAGCACGGACCACTGCCGAAGGGGCCCCTGAGCAAGGCCCTGAACCCCTAACTGCTCCCCGGGCGCCGCTCCTGATTGGGATGGGTTAAATGCAGATGTTCCCTTTTTCAGGAATTTCCCCTCCAGGATCTAACGTATTTCTGATGTCTGATTCTGGGTAAGGTAATGAAAACAAGCGTCCCCAACAACACGGGGCAGGAAGCAGAGAAAAGGGCGGCAGAAGTTAGCAGACAGTGAGCGACGGACTTTTTATACATCAAGTTTAATACGTCCAAAGAACCTCTATAAAAACCAGAGCGGGCGTCTAATCGACCCAGTAACCAGGATAAGCAGCTATACGGGACCCTGCTATGACTGAAGTTTACAAAAATACATTTTGTCATTAGAAAACATAAAGGATGAAGCTCAGCTGTCACTGACCTGAAGTACACCGAGTAGGTCAGCAGTAAAACTCCCTGTTGGTTTGATGAAGTGTTCGTTTTAATTGAAGTTCAGGTTACTTGTGGTGCACTCCCCAGCTGGGAACTACGAAGTCTGATACTCACTGATCGTTTGATGTTTTATCATGTACTTTTACCACGTCGGCCTGGCAGCCTCAGCCCAGGGAATAGAGATAAAAACAAGCTTTTTAGATGCTTTGTTAGTTTGTCAGACGTCATTCAGCTGCTTTATTCTCCACAGTAAAACTACATATCTTACAGCTGCTGTCATATATCGGCCTTGTGAGCGCAGCTAACAGAAATGTTTCCAGATCCAGGATCCAGCAGACCGCTTCACGTCCATCATGTCAGACCGGACCAGCTACTAATCGGCCCGACCTCGCTGGTCTCACAAATAAATGGGTTTCAGCAAACACGTCGGCCGACAAGTTATCCAGAAAGGTCAAACAGAGTCTCCTTTACAGAGTCTGTCCACCAGAGAGAGCTGACGGGCTGCAGGCTACGCTGTCAAATGTTCTCTCTGAAGGACATCTGGAGCTGAAACGATGAGGCGACGGTCAGAAGAAGCTGTTTTCCATCACAGTAAACACACTAAAAATAAAGTAACCACTATATTTGGGTTAAGACACGACTAAAAAAAGTCTCCTGGGACACTGGGACGGACATTTTTCAGTGTTTTTGACATTTTTTAAATGAAACCAATAATCGATTTTTCAGGAAAATACTAAAATAATTAGTAAATGCAACCCTAAAAGGATCCCGAGTAGTTTTTATGACATTAAATGAACCCATTTCAGCCGGTTTAAACCCCGAAGGTCCTGACCAGCAGACTCACCTGTACACGGCCGGGTAAGGCGGGGAGTACATGTACCTGTCCTCCAGAGCCCCGCCCCTCCAGCACAGCAGGTAGCTGGCCATGTCGGCGCGGCCCCGCCCACTCTCACAGTCAGGTCCACCAGGCAACCGACATCCACATCCACACACGGTTGGGGTGGGAGGGAGGGGGCGTTACCGGGAGAAACAGAGTGACATCATCCAAGCGTTAATCCGATGACGTCACAACAACACGCCTCATCTGCTCCAGCTCTCCCTGCGCCGCCGCTCTTTGTGCTCCAGCAGCAGCTCCTCCGCTGTATAATCCCTTCTGTTTTTAAGTCGTCCTCCTTCGTCTGCCTCAGGGCTGCTCCTCGCTGCTCCGGCAGCTCCTTCCTCCTCCTCCGTTTCTTTCACGCTCTCAACAACTTCCCAGCACAACTTTCTTCTCCTCTCTCCCTCTCTCTCTCTCTCTCTCTCTCTCGTCCATCAGCTGGGTTATTTTCCTCCACTGTGGGGGGAGGAGGTATGTGTTTCCTCCCCTGTTTGACCCGGGACGCCCCTCCTCCTCCTCCGCCTCCTCCCGCCGTCCTCTCCTTCCCCCCTTCCTCTCTTTGTCTCCTCTCACCGTCCTTTCACTCCATCGACCTTCCTGGAAGTTTCTATCTGACGCTGAGCAGCTCAGTGAGCCTCAGACCTCCTACGATTACTTTCTTTCTCCTTCTGTGCCAACGACAACAATCAATTCACCACTCTGGGAATATAAAACCAAGTGAAGCTTTACACCTCTTCACCTCACTCTTACCGTTTCTTCATCACATTTCTCTTGTGTTTTCGTTTGTTTTGGTATGAAATGTCTTTATTTATTTAAAAAGTCCCCAGTCAATTCAACCCAAAAAGACAACATAATAAAACTATAAAACACTGTTGTATATGCAGTAAAGTGCCATTCTACTGCAACTTAATGTATTAAAGTTCTTGTTTAGAGCAGTAAAGCAACATTAATAACTTTATTATTATTATTATATAATGTAGTTCAGATGTTTAGGTTACGTCTTACTGTTTATTTACAGGTAAAAATAATTAATTTGGACTTTTTTTCTGACCATTAAACAGAAATTACAAAATAAAAACGCTAAAAAGCTCATTTTGAATTTGAATGAAAGATTTACGGACGTGAAATAAAGAAAAAATAAATAACCTTTTATATGTAATAAAAACTACTTTGACTATTTAAACTAAACTGAAAATCGAGTGAAAACTACTAAATACTATTATTATATAAATATAACTATTGTTTTATTAATTTTTTTTCTCCATATGTTGTTATATTTAATTTCATTATCTAAGTCCTGTGCGTAGCATGAAGGGACTACGTTCACTGTACAACCTTGTGTTGTATAATAATAAATAAACAACCTTGTAAATAATGCATATATATTTAATCAATTCTGCTCCTTCTATTCTCTGATCACTTCGTCATCCCATTGACGGCAGTAATGATAATAATAATAATAAAAACAGACTCTATAGGAACGTCGACGCGCTTCAATTCCTAAACCAGCAGTATCACAACCAGCCGGGAGCAAACAGGTCAGAGGTCAGAGGTCAGGACACCCAGACAGCAGATGGAAAAGATCCACAGAGGAGGAGGAGGAGGAGGAGGTTTAACTGAAAGGATTGAGAGTTTGTGTTCAGGGAGAGTCTCTGGTCTTCTGACAGGAGTGGGAGGTCTTTCTTTCCATCCCGTCTGTGAAACACTGCCTGAAAGAATCCATCTGGAATTTCCCCCTATAGGCTGATAGAGTGTGTGTGTGTGTGTGTGTGTGTGTGTGTGTGTGTGTGTGTGTGTGTGTGTGTGTGTGTGTGTGTGTGTGTGTGTGTGTGTGTGTGTGTGTGTGTGTGTGTGTTAGGAGGAGTTTTAATGTGAAGAAGAAGAAGAAGAAGCAGCAGAGCTGTTGTTGTTGGGGTGTGATCCTGTTTGAATCTCTGCTTTGCTTTCAGGAAACTGCGGTTTTCATTTGTTTTCAACTGGAAACAATAAAGTTTGTGTTTGAATTTGAACCCTCTGCGTCCACACCCTGCGGAGGGACCGGGGCCAAAAGGAAACCAGTGAACTCCTCCAGACTGAAGCTCAGAAACCTCCCAGCAGCAGTTCCTCTGTTTTCATTTCATTCCTGGTGTGTTCGAGAGAGAAACACACGAAGAAGAAAGATCCCTGAAAAACAGGAGCTTCTTGCCATCTGAACGCAAATTATTCTAATTCCCATTCAGTTTGCAGTCTGCTGGCTGAAGCGAACCTTTAGTTTAACCTTAGGTTTTCTCGCTGGACTGCTCACCGAGTGTTCTCACACAATGTGATAACGCAAAGAAAGACCACTTAGCTGTGGTTTAGTTTCAATAAACGGCTCTGACTGATGCTGAAATAACGCCAACATGTTGCAGATCTGTTAAACATATGAATTCATGCTTTGTCAGGTCTGTTAGCGAGATTTCAAAATGTTTGTTTTCTGAATGTGAATGCTAACGTGCTCACAGTAAAATCCAACAATAGCGTCTTCTAAACTACCAGGAAGTTCAACTTCCTCAAGTCTTGTTTTTTCTAAATATGAAGCAGCAGCACAGAGCTCTGGGTGGGACGCCAACAACAACAGTGGAAGTCAGAAACCTGCATCGTCTCCGTCTGTCATCGTGAAAAGTCACTTCCTGCCTGAGCTCGACTCTGGGTGAAAACCGAGCTAAAGCTAATCAGGAGCTAACTTCAACGAACACGATGACAACCGGGGCTGCACGATATATCGTTTCAGCTTCGTCATCGCAGGACGGTGCAACGTCAAGCGAGGCAAGTTAAAACATGTTTACTGCATTAAAGCTCAAGAAAGGATGGTTTGCACTCAAAAACGTTCATATAATTCATTCGTCACCTGCTGAAAATTCCTGTTTTCATTTATATCATAATATATATATTACAAAAAAAGAAAATATTGTGCAGCCTGTTGTGAAGAAATCACAGTTCAACACTGACTGCAGAAGGACAAGAAGATGTTTCTTGTCCTGATCTTCCACTGACACGACAGATGCTCTCTCTCTCTCTCTCTCTCTCTCTCCGGCCTCGAACCAAGGTTCCCTGAGGTGAACGGACAGAAAGACGTGGCGTGAATAATGAGACGCCGGCTCTTTGTTAAGTACAGACCTTACAGGGTGTGGAGCGGCCTCCACCGCTCGCTGTCCTGGTGTGTCCGCAGACCGGGACTCACGCCATGTGGTTTGGTCCAAAGCACTGAAGTGAAACCCCCTCGCCAAACGTCACAGAGCAGATGCAGAAGACCACAGAGGAAGATGGTGAGGACCAGGAACTGAGCAGACCAATCAGATTCAAGAGCTGCTTATAACTAAGGACTTGTGTGTCAGGGCCTGTGGAGGAGATCTACATATATAGATCAGCACTAAAGCTCGGGAGCTTCCAGCTGCAGCAGGCCCGCCGCGATAACACGGACTGTGAAAAGTGGAGAACTTCCTGAAGCCCGGGATCACCGTCGTCTCACACATTCACTTGTGCAGCTGTAAACACACCGCACTGTGTTTTCTTGAACAATAATACCAGGCCGCAGGGTCACCAGTGACGGGGCTGTGAACGGTGTCGGCTGATCCTGGTGCCGGTCTGAAGCGTTCTTTTCTCTTTTCCCAGTAAAAACTCCAGTAAATTCTGTCCTCCAGACCCAGAAATAAGGAGAAGGCAGCTTCACTCTGATCCGGGCCTCGCTCCGTTTTATTCTTCATGAGCGGCACAGAAGCGAGAGAGCGAACAGAAAGTAATCTGAGCAGATTACAGATCAAATATGGAAACTGGGGTGTCAGATCACCTGATCCGGTCCTGGTTTGATCTGATCCAAAACCTGATCCCAGCAGAGGGCTGGATTCAGGAACAAAATGTCAGAAAACGTTTTAAATTTTCCAAATAATACAGCATTTTTACCGTGTAGGAGCCTGTTTGTCCACATTTATTTAGAGCTTGCACTTGATTTGTTTAAACTTCGCACTGATAAAGTCGATCAGCCATTCAGTACAGTAAAGTGAAAGAATAAATAATCCCCCAAACAGCTTCAATATCAAACAAAAATAATGTATTATGACAACCGTCCCTTACATTCATTACAAAGGCACAGTCAGCAGAGATGAACCATTAAACTGCATCTCTTCCTGCAGGTCCAGTCGCTCCCTCATGCTGAAAGCTGCTCTCTGAATAATCTTTATTTGAATAATGCATATTAGTGAGTTTTATATATTTATATATTTGGATCAGATGGTCTGACTGTTAAAGAAATTAAAATAGGAGGAAATGTTTGTGTTGTTTTATTGCACATGTTCTGTCTCTTCAAATTAAAGCGCCCCCCCCCCCGCTGGCTGGTCTACCTGTTGCTCTTTATATAATCAGCGTAGAGCTCTGGAAATCCAGATTTGGTAATCCTGAAAAGTCAGTGAGAGAGGTCACATGATCCTGGATAGCAAAACAAGGTCATTCTGATCCAGATGAAACCTTTTGAACTGGGCCCTGATGACCAACCTGATCCTGGGTTAAAGCTAGCGGAAGCAATGTGTTTAAGCTAATGCTAGGCTAAAGCTAGCCGTGGTTAAACAGCTGCAGGACACGGTAGAAAAATCATACTGTGATTATTTTGACAGATGATGATGATGATGATTCAGGAGGTCTGTGGCAGCTCTGTGATTTGGATAATATTTTGATTAGGACCGAGTCATTCGTAGACTTTAGAAAGGTACTTTATTGTACTTTACGTCACGTACATGTAGCGAAACTCATTCTCTGCATTTAACCCTTCCTCCAACGGAGCAGGGACCAGATCCAGATCTGAGCCAGAGTCACTGGTCAACGGCACTGACCGAAGTTTTTGATGGTGGGGGAAACCGGAGCAAACTGCACACAGAAAGGCCGGGACGACCGGGGGTTTGAACCCGGCCTCACAGCAAGAGGCCAGACCCGCTGGACCACCGTGCCAGTGAAGAAGGTGGGTAATGAAATGCAACAAACGTCCCTTCCTGGACTGGAACGCACCCGAGTGCCACCAGGACGCCTCCTGTTCTACGTCTTTACAAAGAGACATAAGAGCATTTTCACATTCGCTCTCCCATTAAAACAGAAGAAAAAAGACACAGAGATTAAATTTGCCCTTTAAAACAACAACATGTGAGTCAGTGTTAGTAATACCACTGGGGGGGGGGG
>NC_060161.1:5056114-5076448 GCF_021292245.1 Micropterus dolomieu
ACTTTACGTCACGTACATGTAGCGAAACTCATTCTCTGCATTTAACCCTTCCTCCAACGGAGCAGGGACCAGATCCAGATCTGAGCCAGAGTCACTGGTCAACGGCACTGACCGAAGTTTTTGATGGTGGGGGAAACCGGAGCAAACTGCACACAGAAAGGCCGGGACGACCGGGGGTTTGAACCCGGCCTCACAGCAAGAGGCCAGACCCGCTGGACCACCGTGCCAGTGAAGAAGGTGGGTAATGAAATGCAACAAACGTCCCTTCCTGGACTGGAACGCACCCGAGTGCCACCAGGACGCCTCCTGTTCTACGTCTTTACAAAGAGACATAAGAGCATTTTCACATTCGCTCTCCCATTAAAACAGAAGAAAAAAGACACAGAGATTAAATTTGCCCTTTAAAACAACAACATGTGAGTCAGTGTTAGTAATACCACTGGGGGGGGGGGTCCCTGTTTAACCTCTGCTGGTACCGGCCTGAGGAACCACGTTCTGATCCCTCAGCGGGTCATGTGACCTGCAGCCTCTCTTCCTGTCAGAACCAGGTGCTGAACCGTAACACAGCTCCTCTCTCTTTGTCTATTTTTAATCCCTGCGATCTCACGCTCCAGGAAGTTAATCTGCCGTTGCCATGGTTATCGCAGCCGCGGACTGGCCGGGCGCCAGGTCTGATCGGCTGCCCGGCAGGAAGGACCAGGTACGACAACAACAGAGACTGGACGGATGAGACGGAGGAGCAGAGGAAAGTCCGGGGACGTGTTATTACTGTGAGGGCAGACAGCTGTTTCTAGCCGACGTGGCCGTTTAACAATGTTTTAATGTGCAGTTGACACAAACTCTGTACGTCCTCCATGTCTCTCTGCTGTCTGGATAAACTCATGTGCAGTTTGTACGCCGGGTCGGCCGGCGTCCGGTTCAACCCTCCACTAACTGGAACGAGATAAAATAACTCAGGCGGGGTGTGACGGTAAAATAACAACATCCACCCCTTTACAGACGCTGCTTTTCCCACGGCTGAGTGCGTGAAGTCCGTCTCAAAGATCTACGATCTGACCGACAGTCTGCTGATCGGACATGACAGACGTTGGATTTCATGACAGAAACGTGTATCAGTGAACTACTAGAAAGGAACAATCTAAATTTCATGGAGGAGATCAGCCCTTCAGCTCCGGGCTCAGCGAGTCCTGCTTTTCTCACAGCGCAGGTCAGGAACTTGATGGCATCCTGACCTCTCAGCGCCCGTTTCCTGCAAAACGTCCTCATCTAGAAGACGCAGCAGACGCGTGTGATACCAGCGTCTCACATTTACCTACAACAATACCAACAGCAAAGAGCCGTGAAGACCGGGATCCAGATCTTCTTTACCAAAGCGGGGAACCTGTTCCGCAGAACGTGCAAATCGTCCCCTGACAAACGCTTTGAGAGAGGACGTCAGAGGAGACGCCGAGACACAGGCGGCTGCAGCCCCTCAGCCCGAATGAGTCAACTACAGTTTGCACTTATTCCACTATTTCATTGCATTTTTTTTTTTTTTAGAAGCGCTGCAGCAAAATCACAGAGAAGGCCTTGAAATCCTGGAGGGACTGAGAAATTCTAACAGCTGATCCTGTTTTGCTTTATTGTTTTGTTTTCTACCAGAACAACTTCCTGTGCAGGCGTATAGATGTTTGCTTACTGCAGTGTTTAACAGCACGTGTTGCTAATCTCCAAAAGCAATCTGTGTAATCTGGATTAATCTGGTCTGTTAGGTTTGTGCGCCTATCTGTTGATAAGAATAACCATATTTACCTCACATCGGTCGAAGCTCACCAGAAACAACAAACTAAAGAGATTAACGGTGAAGTCAGGCCTCACTGTGCTCACTCAGGGTTTGTGGGTAAACACTATGTGTTGTTTTCAGCTCTCCGGACGGGCCGACGCTCATAAAGTTCTCTCCGACCGTAAACGTGCTGACGGCCGCGGAAACGACAGCTGAAATATGTGAGGAACGTTTCTCAGTGCAACAGAAAACGATTCTTCTCTCGTCACCAACTCTCCTTTTAACTGAATGAAACGCGGTTGTTTCTCTCTACCTCTGATCAGAAACTCACTCTGCTAAAAAGGTGAAAAAGCGAATGAGCTTCTGTTTGTTCTCCTCAGAGAGAACCAGCTCTTTACCCTCCTACACCCCGTGAGTGCTTTTTTAATGTTCGTAGGGTCCAATGCATTATGTCAGTGAGATGTCCCCACGAAGACAGTAAGACAAACATGTGTCCAGATGTAATTAAACTCGTGTGCCGTCTCACGGCGTGGGCGTACGGTGCAGTCCAATCCTCACACAGTGACTTCAATGCTTGTGAGAACCCTCCTTGTTTTAACCCGTCACGCAACAATTTCAAGAATGTGTTCTCTTTCCAAAATGTTTAGACTCAAATCTTAACCTCTGAAGGCTGCGAGGAGACAAAATGTCCACTCTTAAACGCACCTTGAGGATCAAACAAAGCGTCCTCGCCTTCACTCCTGAGGTCTCAGACTGGCCCTCACAAACACAGACAGACACACAGACCCTAGTGAACTGGAACCTCTCTGCTGCCATCGTGTGGCTGATCTGTGTTACTGCAGCAGGTGTCGTCCTGATCCAGGGGGCATTTCACTCGCTATATACTGACATATTAAATGGTTTTCACGGCAACTAATCAGACACACTGAGGGAGGATGGAGGCAGACAGCGTACAGAGTACAGCCATCGTCCTGATTCCAGCGAACACACCAGCAGCAGAAACAACACACCCGCAAAGACGAGTTCAAACTGCAGTCACGTGGATATTTATCCCTCAAATCACATGTCATACTTTTACCACCGCCTGCTGGCAGGACCACATTATGAAGGCCGTGGGACATGTTCTGCTGAGAACCCAGACAAACCAAAAGGTGTTCCTCTGATTTGATCAAATGTAAAAGCTGTTTATTATTATTATTATTATTATTACTACATTTACTCATTTAGCTGACGCTTTTATCCAAAGCGACTTACAATTGCTGTGCATGTCAGAGGTCGCACGCCTCTGGAAGAACGAGGGGTTAAGTGTCTTGCTCAGGGACACACTGGTGGACGGGTCACAGTGGGGGATTGAACCCGGGTCTCTCACACCAAAGGCATCCATTGCGCCATCGCCACCCACCATCATTATTAATATTATTATTGTATGTTACCACTCAGGATTATTTCCATTTTACTCGTTCTTGAGACAAACACAACAGCGCCACACGGCCACTGATGTCTGAATGATACCTCAGAGCCTTTACCGTCTCTTTACCAGAGCCTCGGTGATCCGCCTCAGAGCCCGAGGGTCCGGTCTCTGATTTTCAAACGTGACTAAATCGATGGCACGACTTCCCCTACATCCAAGGTAGCACGGAATGCAACACAGCCTTAAAGGGAGATCCAGAGAGGAGCAACAGGAACCAGAACAAACACTTCCTGTCCTGACTCACCTGGGGCTGCTGTGGAGCGAGGGGGCCGAGCTCGCCTTGCGGAAGCCGTCTTTGAGGACGGAGCGACGGCACGACTCTTTCTCCGACTTGGATCGAACTGGAGGGCCGAAGTCGTCTTTGGAGCTGTCTCGGAGCCCCGCCCCCGAGGCACTGAGGGTGATTTCGGAGCGTGACGTCTCTGAGGGGGCAGACGGGTCCGGGTGGGCCAGCGGGGCGAAACTCAGCTCGATGATCTGCTTGGCGCTCTCGCAGATCTGACTCTGAACACACAAACACATCAGTCACACGGGACGTAGCGACACGATTCCTCTGGTTACTTTCACCTTCGCTCCCCTACCTGGATCTCTGGGGTGAGGGTGGGCAGGTCGAAGGTGAACACGGACGTGGACCCGGAGGTCAGAAGGTCGACGCTGTCCAGGCTGCTGTACGAGGTGCCTTTGGCCCGGTGAGACTCCATGATGCTTTCAAAATGGCGGCTGAAGGAGTCAAGGTTGCTTTCGGAGGGTCGGCGGGGGCTGCCGAGGGAGATCGGAGACTTGAGGCCGCCGTGTGAGTTAGACGACGCCTCGACCGGCCTGAAAGGTAAACAAACACCAGACTTTAAAGGCTCCGGTGCAGATCACATTGTGTCCTTCATCGAGTACTGGATGAAATCTGCTCGACAGGAAGTGCTACAAACTGCCTGCGTGCTTATATCATGACTTTTGTTTTGGGACTTTCAGGGGGCTCAAATCCGGAGGGAGCAGGTTTACTGACATTAAGTTTATTCTGAACAACACAATTAAACTGGGTGGTTTTTATCAGAGCCATAAAATCAGTCATTAAAGCAGTGAAGTTAAAGCTGCTGTCCAAAGTATCTGAGACCACACTGATGATAAACGGGCGATAAACACGTTTTTAATACGCTGTTAAACACAAAAATGTCCCCACCTGACTGTTAGCTGTGTGAAGCAGGCAGTGTTTTCTTTACCCTTCAAGAAAGTATGTAACATTTGAATCCTGTGAGGGG
Source organism: Micropterus dolomieu (assembly GCF_021292245.1). Lineage (NCBI taxonomy): Eukaryota > Metazoa > Chordata > Actinopteri > Centrarchiformes > Centrarchidae > Micropterus > Micropterus dolomieu. The sequence continues at coordinate 5,060,601 of NC_060161.1, forward strand.
GTCACAGTGAGAAAGGACGGGCTAAAGGTGAAAACAGCCCATTCGCCCTCTTTGTTTTATGGATGCTGCTGTGGCTGAATAAATAGGAGTAGATTGTAACTACAGAAGTTAGATTAAATTAAGTCGCCATATCATCCAAACCTTTATTACTTTAACAGCCAAGCCTCCGCAGGACACAGGGATGAGATATGAGTGTAATCAAAACTTGGTTTTGGATGATACAGTGTATCAAAATCAACCCATAATCCTCTGAGTTCAAAGGTTTTATGTTTGAAGTTTGAATGTTGTGGTTTTAACTTTTAATAATGTTTCCTCAAAGTTTTGTTTGCGTCTGCGGTTCATAAATTAAATTAAGGATTTTTTAAGTTTACTGTTGGCATGTCACATTATTTTGTTAGTAGTTAGTTAGTATTTTGGACACTGGGTGGCAGTCATTAGATGCACAGGGTTGTACATGTAGGGGCACAGGTAGCGGGAGTGCACACAGTTTTCACCAGAGCAGAATGTACCAACACGCTACAACTCGCAACAGTAGAATTGGAAACAAACCGGTATGTTTTACTGCAATAAACAACACACTCAACCGCAAATAATGTCTGTGTTTAATGGCAAAGGTAAAGGACGTTGGAAAAGTAGAACAATTTGCCGTTACAGGCAGCGCAAAGCTCAAGACGCAAAATCTTACCGCTGCTTAAACTACTGTATCTGCAATAATGTGTTACCGCACAATAATGACAAATGATATGTGGTTAGATGATGACCATATTTCACACCACTCAGGTACATGTTGATGGGTGACACCTAAAATCAGGTTTGAACAGATTGAGCAGACGTAAACACCCATAAATCTGCTTAGAAATCAGAGAAAAGAGACGCTTCAGGACCTCCTGAGAATATTCATGTTTTTAAGTGTTCTTCAGTATCACAGTGATCTAGTGATAGCTGTCAACAGGAGCTGCTAACAGCTAATTCAGCTACTTTAATGGGGACAGTTTGACTCTCAAGCTTAATTCACTAAATGCATGGAAACATTACATCCTGTTAACACCTCCCAAAGCATTATGGGAACTGTAATTCGAAGCTTAGAGCACCATAGACCTCCTTTAATGTAACTGGTGGATTCAGATAAAGCTCTTGAATTGTGTGTGACCTCTCACCCTTGCAGCAGCAGACCGAACACATCAGCATCCTCCTTGGTGGCTTTCTGTCTCTGTCTGTCTCCCAGCATCCGGACACTGGCCCAGCTCACCACTCCTTCCTCCTCTTCCTCCTCCTCCCCGTCCTCCTCCTCTTCCTCATTCCTCCTCCCACCCGTCTGGGGTTTCGGGGAGGCATCGACGGGGCTGAAGCTGGAGTTTCCCAAGACGCTGTGGTTACTCCCAAAGGCTGCGTCTGCCTCCTCAGCTGCCTCGGCCTCCGCCCGCATCACCTGCACAACAATAACCAATAGTTATCCTACATGAACACCAAGACCGTCCAATGAGACGAACCAGAGGAAACCAGATCACCTCGTCCAGGTCGGTCTCCCTGTAGCACCGCAGCGGCACGGCGTCTAAATCTGTCTCAGAGTATTTGATGGTTTGGCGGATGATGCCCGTCTTCGGGGTAAAGCCTCGGGGGTCGGGGGTCACCAGTTCCACCTCCACCTGCCGCACCTCGTGATACGACAAGTTTTGACCCTTGCTGTCCAGCCCCCTCCCCTGATTGGCTGGTTTCAGATGGAGGGAGGAGGGAGGGGTGGGGCTGGGCGAGGCACTGGTCGGAGGCGCCTTGGGTGGAGCTTCTGCAGGAGAAAATAAGTCTGAAGTCCTAAAGACCTAAAGAACAGGTGTAACAGGTGTAAGGTTCTATACTAGAACATGCAATATATGAAGGAACATCCAGCCAAGCAAAGCAAAGATACATTTGTTTGCAGATGATACAGTTCTATACTTAAACAGTCGCTTGTTGTCTAAGTCAAGCATTACGGACCTCCAGACTGCTGTTCACACACCTCAGTTATCTTTTTACCAATTAAAAATAACCTTAATGTGCAAAAAATGTAATTTAAGACCATATCCAGACATCATGCCAAGTCTGCACTAAAGCCAATAAAATGAGCAAATATTAGCAGTGGTTTCTATGCCAGCAGATAAGTAAAAGTAAATGTCAATGGACAAATGTCCATGTATGTTTGAGGTAGAGCTGGGCGATTTCAGGTTTAAAGCCTAATTTTTGCTCCTGAGTCAAAGTAGAAGGAACCAGATAATTAATTGTGGTTTGAAACTTTTCTTTATGGTCAGAACAAACACTTGATGCCAACCAGTGGATCACTTCACAAATCTGAGGCAGAGCTTTCAAAACAATAATGATAAAATCTTTTTTCAACAAATATACAGGAATTAAATTAAGTAAAATCCTTTTTCAGTCCCTTTTCCTCCACAAAATAAACATCTTAATAGAAACATTAAGTGTTAATTTGTTCATAAGCATTTGCTATTATCATTATATTGCCCAGCCCTAGTTTGAAGTCAAAGTTTATCCACCACAGCACTCAGTTCTCACTCTGTAAAATGTTCACACTCAGTACATATTGTTCAAAATCGAAGGGATTCTTATCAAAAATGCTTGCTTATGTTGCACTTTTAAGCAGCTGTAAAGCTGAAACCATTAGTCAGGTAATTGATTAGCTGAATTACAGAAACTGCAACTATTTATTGGAGGCAACTATTGGAGGTAAAGGAAATAATAGAATATAATATTTTTACACTTCATTTAATTATATTAATGATGTATGATAACATTTTACAATCAGAGCTCCAGAATAATCGGTTGATTTATTGGATTCAGATTGTACAAATCATCAAATATCACTATTGGCCTTAAACAAAATCTGCAGTGAACCGGCTATGGTAGATTACATTACTCAGATAACACTAGACTGACCTTTATTCTTGTTTTAAGATAAGCTTTGCTTCTGAAACAAGAATCCGTTCAGTCTGTATTTTTATCTGTTCTACATTATCGTGACAAGCTGCATCAGGCTAACCTGTTTTGGAGCAAATAAGACATAATTTACAATAAAACAACATCTGTAACATGCTGAGAACCAGTTTCAATTGAACTTAACTCCTGTTATCTGCTAATCTGAGCATTCATGAGCAGTTTGTGAGATTTTAATTTGAGCAATTTCAAACTGTTAAGTAAGATTAAAGAAATGAGAAAAAAAAAAAAAGGTAATTGCAGAAAATAAGGTTTGTGATTCAGGAGCCTAAAAACAATTTACATTTGTTCTACACTATAAATGACACCTGTTAGATCTCACTGTGAATTTAGTTTGGACTGCTTTACAGTAAGATTTCCACAAAGACATTCTGGTTCACAAGTGTTGGAAAACACGGCTAAGTATAGAACAGGAAGTGAGTAGTGGTGTGTAGTAATACTTGTGAGTAGGGTTGCACGCTGTAAGAGCTGTTCTAGCTGATGTTAAGCTTCAGTTAATTGGATTAGAAGCAGACTGGAAGCTCCTGAAGCTGCTTGTTTACTCCACTGAGTGGAGAAAACAGAATGGCCCCTCCACCTGCTGGAAGGTGGAACTAAAAAAGACAAAACTACAGCTGATAGTAACACTGAATACCGGTAATACATCTTTTCATACTGCAACAACTAATACTACAAGAACAGCTGATACTACTCCTGGATTCCCAGTGTGAAGGTGTGAAACTGGGATTAAAACACTGATTTCAGTAAATGATGTATATGTTTACAATAGTCTAAACCAGTGAGTCAAAACCTGAACACTGTCAGTGAAAACTAGTTTGTGCTTAGCTGGATTTGGAATCGCTAGTTTAAAGTAACAGTTAAAACGCCAGCTTCTTACACTCCAGGTAAAAATAGACCAAGCCTCAGCATCAACAGTTCCAGGATCACTGATGTGTAAGACAAGTTATTGAAACAATAACCCTCTCTATAAATAGTGGGGTTAAATTATTACATGATGGAGGTGTTGATCGGGCTGCATTTACCTTGACTGCAGCGACTCTCCTGCGTCTGCCCCCCGAACAGGAACTCCCACTTGGCTTGGGCGATCTTCAGCGATCGTGTGGACGGAGTCGTCGCTGAGCCGCCGTCAGACTGCAAGAGGAAAGACAGCAGCGTAATGAAATAATGTGTTTCCACAGTATTTCTCACAGAGGTGATGTGAAATAATTTCTTTAAAAATCCATGTCAGGGCATCAAAAGAGAATCCCTTAACTTCAGATTTTTCTATTCCATGAAAACACATTCTTTACAGTACTTTGAGCACAGTGTGGTTACACAGAAGTCAGTTAGTACATGTACATAATCTGTCCAGTACACTCAATGTTGAAAAAACTGGGGAGGAGTTTTGATGCACAATGCACCTTCAATTTTAAAGCTGGGGTAGACAGTTTATTTCAGAACCACATTTTGTTATTTCTTTAAATTCTCTTTACATTAGGGCTGCACAAAATATCGCCGGAGCATCGTCATTGCAATGTGCTCTTGTGCAATAGTCACATTGCAGTGCAATATCAAGCAAGTCAAATTTACTCAACTTTTTTGCAGCTTGATAGAAAAGGAAAACTTTAAGAGAAGTTTGTCTGATGTAACATCATTTACTTCCGATTTAAGAGTTCTTGGATACACAGTTGTAACTAGTGAGTGATGAGGAGGCTCTGCATGCACAGTGAACTAGCAATCCCAATATTATTCTCGATCAGTTGATCAATTCTTTTAGGATGCTCAGTTGTTTCAAATAGAGCAACCGAAGTAATCTGGTGAAACTTCCTGTATTTTTTCATATCGCAATATATATTGCAAGAAAGAAAAATGTTGCAATGCAAGTTTTTTTTCCCCAATATTGTGCAGCCCTACTTTACATCCAGGCAGCAATTAATAAATTAAATGCTCTGACTAATGAAAAATGAAAGATATCCGGTCTCTGCAGCTGTCGCAGGACTGTAAGAAGTACAGCTAATCATTTCATTTGGCCCGACTTAAATGACTGGTCCTACCTGTGCACTCACTGCACATGAATGTGTTTTGGGGGAGTTGCTTTGGAGGGAGGCCTGAAGGGAGAGGGTGAGATGTTTTTGGTTGTTGCTAGTTTCTCCAATGTCACCTAGCCCATCTTTAAGTAGAATTAAATTTCATGTAATTTAACGTTTTCCAGCTCCACAGTAGGTTCGCTGGGTGACAAGAGTGCCTGGACCAGTGCCTTAACAGCGTACAAGAAAAATGCTGCAGCTCCTCTTTTCACCCTGTGTGTTGAACGCTCCATTTTACTTACGGAGTGAGGAATCTCACTTCTATAAGATCTTTGTTGGGAGCTGCACACGCGCAGTACCTAGGTAAGGACTACTAGCCAATCAGAAGCAGAGAAGGGCGGGTCCTGACCAGCAAGGTAGTGTGATCCAAAAAAAACCCACAGCTTCAGTTCAGCTGTACTTTTACAGAGCAGTAAGATATTAATCTGTAACAAATTTATCTTTCATAACATTTTAACTGAGCTCACAGTAACTTTATGTCCACTGACTGCCTGGAGGGGATCCAGCGCCATCTCCCACACTAGCTGCTAGGCGAACATAATGCATCGTGTTACATAGTGCCACAGATAGTTTACAGAAGTAAAGACTGGACCACAATCGATTTTTTTACAGTCAGTTCAGGAGCAGTGTTTTCACTTTTCAAACCTATTACATGCACTATATATATCTCACAATAAAGGAAAGGGGAAAAGCCAAAAAGCATAATATGACCTCTTTAAAACTGATTTCTCTTACATCATTTAAGTCATTTGCCATGGCACGTAGATAGTTTCAGAAAGACTTGACAGAAACCCTCCAGAAGAAATTACACTGAGGAACAGAAAGTAACTCACTGGAGGAGAACACACTTCTGTCACATATTTATTGTTATTGAGGTAAATGTCATGACATCGATCAGCTATGCAGACAGACAACCTCACCCTGCTCACACACACAAACAGCGAGGGGCCACACAGATCCGAAACATACCCGATTACCTCCTCACACACACAGATCCATCCAACCAAACCCTCATCCCCGTCCCACCCAGCCGACCTGTATCCCTGAGCCGCTGTCTGCTGTGTCGTGGCTGGACTGGCTTGAGGTTTCGGGGGACAGACTCTCGTTTCTGTCCAGCTGGGAACTGTCTACCATGCTGCCAGTTACACCACTGGAGCTCTGAGAGGATGTCCCAGTAGCCCCACTGTGATCCTGAACCTCCTCTCTCTGATCCTTGGACAGGCCAGTACCTGGCCTCTGGTACCCCTGCACTGACGTCTTCGTTCCTTTGTCTCCTCCGACTTTCCTTTGATACTCCTGTTTGCTTGGAGTGTAAACTCCAGAGGTTGACTGTCTGATGTTTTCTTCACAGAGTACATCCCCATCCGGGACAGGTCCAGTCTCCTTCCACTCCTGGTGCCTGGCGGTCCAGCTCACAGGAAATGCTTCTGTGTTTTGGCTGGAGAAAAGTCTCCTTGAGAGCTCTGGGCTGTCCCTAGGTGATCTATCGAAGAGGTGATCATACTGCCTTAGCTCCATGCTAGGCGTATTGTGGTCTCCAGTGTACTGTGGCGGCTGATAGCGGTGCAGGGCAGACATTTCCTTAATGGGTGATGAACCCTGTTGCTGCTTTGGGGCCAATACAGGTGATTGAGAGATGGCTGCATGATGCAACCTAGCATGCGGTGCTGGAGATGCTGGTGAAGTCAGGCCTTTCTGGGATAAGAGAGGGGAGACACGTCCTGGTCGGGTTTGAGGTATTGCTTTATCTGTTTTCCATCTGCGGTTCTGGTTATCGGCCTGTAGAGGATCAGGGGAGCTTCGCACATGAAGGGTGGCATGAGGTTGGGATTCTCTTAGGGATGCCCCTTCTATCTTAGGACTCTCTGACCTCAGTGACTCTGCTTGGGAAAGTGTTGGAGATGAAGTCCTTCTGTCTGCAAAAACGGTGGACAGTTTGGCAGCCTCCACAGCTAACTTACCAGCTACTTCAGCATTTAAGGAAGGAGAGACGCTCCTCCTGCCATTGGTAGGACTGACTGCGTCACTGGCTCTGCTGCTGCAGCGTGATGATTTGTGGTGAGTCTTAATAGATAGGTTGGAGTTATCATTAGGGCTGCAGTGCATACTGTCTGTAGCATTATGACTGGTGTTGATGACGTTAGCACTATAGTTACTACTATGAACACTGTGTTGGTTGTGTTTTGTGTTCCCACTAGCTTGGTAGCCAGTCCTGGAATGGTTGCTACTGGGGAATATGCTAGTTGGGACTTCATGCTGGATATCTGTGGGTCTCCCTGCAGGTAAAGGTGGGTGAAATTTGCTGGACAACCTAGGGCTCTCCTCCCCTACCAATGGCCTCTGCTGGCTCTGGGGAAGGCCATAAGAGCGAAGAGCTGAGGTTGGAGCAACTGAGTGGGAGTACCCAGTGTGGGCACATAGGTGGTCAGAGGCAGGACTTCTGGGTAGTCCATTCACTGAACTACGGCAGACTCCCCTGTCCAGTTCCAGGAGCTGGGCCTTGGATGGCAGGGTGTGGGTGCTGCGGGGCAGCACAGGTGACCCTGCCCATGACCGGCAGCGAGAGGACTGGTAGTGCCGTGGCAAGCTCGGGCTGCAATTCTCTGGGCTGTGACCAGCAAATCTGCGCCTGAGTTCTGGGGATCCAAACTCCTGCAAGGCCCTGTAGGTGGCATCTCTGGCAACTGCATCCAGGCAAGCCCTCTGCGTATAAGGCGAGCCCCGTGGGGACTCATTCTGAGATGGGTAGGGGTGACTAGGGTAAGGATCGCCCTGGTATGGCTGACTATTATACCACACAGGGTCGCTCAACCTCTTCTGGAGATGGGCAGGGAGCATCTGCCCTACAAGTCTGTTAAGAGGATTGTCCAAATCACTTTTCCCCCCCATGCTCTGAACGTTAGCTTTCTCTATGTACCCAAAGGTCACCACAGATGTCTTCCCATTCTCACCCTCAACCTCTGGGACCTCACAGGACCTGCGGTTGCTGATGGGTGTGGAGGGTACGGTCAGCCTCCCAGAGGATGTAGAAGATGGGGATACAGGCACTCGTCCCCGGTAAGAATCTATGTCAGAACAGGTGCGTCCCAGTGAGCCATGTTGGCCTGTACTGGTCGTTCCAGGTGCAAGGATCTGGAGTAGTCGACCAAAACTGTCATTCAACACGTCCTGCGGTTGGATCTGGGTGGAAGACACTGTAGCATCAGGGTTTTGGAGTTGGAAGGTGACTGAGTGCCTGGAGGAGGGGGGTAGGCTGTGGCTTCCAACCCTAGTTTGGTGCTCAGAGACTGGAGAAAGATCTGGACTGCGGTTCGGGGTGGAGCGGGTGGAGCTTCCCTGGGAGTGAGGGAGAACATCTGGGCAATGAAGCATCAGGTGACCAGTCCCATCATCTCTTGTTCCTGGCCCCTTCCCTTCCTCCTCAGCCACAGATCTCACCTCAACGTACAGGTGGAGGACTTTACCTGCCTGAGACATGTTGGCACCTTAGTCACGTAAATGCCCTGATCTTCCTTTTCCTGCGGACCTTCCCTATTTGTGCAAAGGGGACATTGACCTCCTGGTACCCAGTTAAGTCCCAAACTGTTTGATGAGGGTCAGAGGTGGAACTGGACCAGATCTGTCCTCCAATTTTCTCATTATGACTACAACCTGCAAAAGAAAGCAGAGATAGACATAGTTAATGAACTTTGTTCAAGATCTTCAGAGAAAAGACAACAAAAAGGCAAATGGCAACAGAATCAAGACGATTTATAAGGTAAGGTGGTGTTAGATAAAAGTATGCTGAAACTTTCTTATACACACATACATTTAAACACATACACACACACACACACAGGTTAGTGCTAGTGTGTTTTGATGCAGGGTTTGCATGTAAATTAAACAGTTTAAAAAGTAAGACTTCTAAAATATTAGATGTCATCCTTCTACTAAAATGATTCCAGATATCACTAGTAGTTTTTGATAATCAGATTCTGACTTGCCTCTTGCCACGTGCAAAGTGACAACAAATGTCATGTTTATGTTCTAAGATGTAACTAAAGGAAGTTTTCCACCCAGCTAGCCATAAACCTTGTGGCTAATTAACACTACAGTAGTCCTCTGTGAATCTCCTATGTGGGTCAGCTAGTGTCTTCAGACCAGCTGGTCCACTGCTGAAACCAAAGACCTCGTGTTTTATTCATAAGAGGAGGAAGTCAAACACTAATAACAGCAACATTTGTAGTGTTAAAGGAGGATAAACGTGGCAGAAACAGCTCATTAAATCACTGTTGGTTTAAAAAAAGTTAAAAGTTTAGTTTTAGAGAAGTTCCAATGATTTTTTTCACAGTACTGAAGCTCTGGAATGAAATCACTAATTAAATAACTAACTTAAATTCAGAAGATATCTCCAGTGCTAACCAACCAAAGATCTGGTAATGTTCAGTTGGTTATTTTTTTATACAATATTTTTATGTTGTTTACAGGATTGGATTATACCATATAAACAGGTGATTACTGGGAATAAAAATCAAGACCATATACAACAAGACAGTCAGTCTAAAGTGTTTCTAGCGTTCCCTTGAGGCTGCAGTGTTCCTTACAAATAACATGCTAACATTAAAGCCTAGATCCTTTACATCAGCCCCTAGAATCCAATCCTCAGAATAATTCTTGGGGTCCTTTAAGGTGTTGTAGCGGTCATTGGGAAGTTTTAGGGTAAGGTTCAGGGGTTCTGGTTAGGACGTTAAGAGATTTAAGAGTTCTTTAAAAGAGAAGGTTCTAGTGGTCAACACAGAGGTTCTAGGGATCCATCATGAATATTAAGTGGTCACTGAGGATGTTCTACGAGTCCTTTAAGAGGTTCTTGTGGTCACAGAGGAGGATTTAGTGGTCTTTTAGGAGTCTGTCGTGGTCATTTAAGAGGATCTAGGAGTCTTGTAGGATGTTCTAGGGGTACTTTAATAGGCTCTAGTGGTCACCGAGGAGGATCTACAAGTCCTTTAGAACACTCTAGAGTCTTTAAGACATTTAAGTGGTCATTGAGTATGTTCTATGGCTCCTTTTAGAGGCTTGTCTTCCTAAAGGAGAGACTTTGTAGCATCGTGTCAGACAGCACTCTCATCCTCCATCATCAAAACATCAAGTGACTGAATCTGTTTTTACAAAATGCCGTTCATCTCTCCAGTAGAGTTCTGAAGGAACAGACAATACCTGGCACTGACATTGTTGGTGGAACAACTTTCATTTGTCACCCGTTTGCTATGTCTCCTTCAAACTTCACTAGACTTTTGTTTATTTCCCGGCTGTGTTGCTGAAACACGTGATGAAAGAAATACAGTCATTGGAAAAGGAAGACAGGGTTTTTGGATTAAAGACTAGCAGACCTTGATCCATCAGCCAGATCAACCGGACCAGGCATGCTGGCCCAGCTTGGTGAAGTCTGGACAAAATGGGACTCATGTTGGCCAAGCAACGGAAATCAGAGCCCGCTGAGCCCAGATCTTTACAGAGACTTCCCCAATCAACATCCCGGATCAAGCACTCAGCAGGCAGTCCTTGATCCGAGCTGTCAGCATAAGACTCCGGCAAGATGAGAGGAGGTGGATTCTGTGTTTACCTCGATGATGTTTGGTGCTCAAACTCCGTGAAGGTGGGCTCTGTTTCCCCAAATGACTGTTTAATGTGAAGATGAAACTATATTATCATCATCATCTTGTTGCTGTTATTTATATTCACCCAGACGCAGATTAAAAAAAAGCACTGCAGAATGTTCTGGGTGTCTGTATATAGCCTGTTTTATTTATTTTACTTTACATGCTACCATATTGTAATACACATTTAATTATCTGTTAAGTTCTCTGTGTGCAGCATGAAGGGACTACAAACTTTTCTTTTCGTTATACAACCTTGTGTTGTTTAATGATAAATAAGTAACCTTATATCTGCAAATGAACTGAAGTTTTAAATGAACCACATTTTAAATTAATCTGCTGTTCTGCTTCTGAGCCTTTATGACCACTTGTGTCTTTTTGATAATTACATGCCCATTCATGTCTTTGGCCATCCTCCAACATGGCGATAGGAACATGCGGGTCAGCAGGCGCCAAGTGACGTGTGAGTTTGATTCGTCTATTAATAGAAGAAAGGCAGCCTGGAGTTCAGGTGAGAACAGCCATCACATGAAGAGTCTGATCTGTAAGTTACACCAACAAAAACATTTGACATCTTACAGCCAGCTCAGTGGGCTTTTTTGGTTACTGAAATTTGAGTTTTAAATGTTGTCCCTTTTTGGTTGTTGTTCTGTTAATCTATCTCTGCTCTAAGCTGTATGTTGTCTGTCCACAGTTTCCATCACTGTTTGTCTATTCCAGACTTTACGGTAAATCAGCAGATGTAGGAGAAATTAGTTTCTGTCCTGTTTGTTGATGGAGGTCAGCAGTTTAGATCATGAGGAGTCACATGAAAACACAAGAGGCTGCAGGAAATCCAACACACACCCGAGCTGAAGCCCCCCCCCCCCATAAAACAATTATAATAATAAGGTCAACACACCCATCAAACTGAGCCTGCTCAGAAAGTGATACAGAGGGAACCAGTTAAGACCACATGACGTCTGGTGTCAAACAAGGAGGCAATTTACTGTGATCACAGTGTCTTATTTTGTCAGTGTCTAAAAACCTACTGAGACTTCAACTATTAGCAGTATACAAACTTCAAGTATCCATATCCCACTAACTGCCTTCATCCAGAACCCCGAGGGACTCAAAGTAATATCCTTACATTGCTTGTTTAGTTGAAAATCATATATTTCAAAGAAAAACATAAAAAAAAACATTATTAAATTATTTAATGGTTGTCGATTAATTTACTTTCAAACCACCTAATCACTGCAGCTGTACTATTCATACATTCATTTTTCTAATTAGCTTCTTTATAGTCTGCTCTAGATTATTTTTGTTTTCCTGTAAAGCATAAACTGTTTCTCAGAGTGTTATATAAATAAAATAAAAGCATTTTTAATATTACATCACTGTCAGTGAATCACAGTGATGATTCACAGATGGTTAAATCTAACAGAGAACAGCTGTAAGTCTGCAGCAGTGAAAGTCTACTGGAGATAAAGACCATGCCAGCGAGGTGTGTGGTGCTGAAGTCTGGATAATAATACCCCCCCCTGTACATTCAAGGGCAGTTTGAAGGGCAGTGCAGACACCGTGATGAGGAGGCGTGTGTGTGTGATGCTCTTTAAATCTCAGCGGGGCTTCAGTCACATGAACAGCATCACGTAATGAGGATTATTTTTAAAAATTACACAACTTCATGTGATTGAATAATTTGTCAGTAACATTATTAAATTACACTCGACGTGTTATGAACTAATTATTTCCACTGTGATGTCACTGCAGGGTCTGTGGATGATTTAAATTTTTCACATGTAAAAAAAAAAAAACTTATTTATTTAATTTGTTCATTAAAGCATCTGTGCTGCTGACTGAAGGAAATCAAACTGTGGTGTCATTATTAGGGCCGTCAGCATTAACACGTTAAGCGCAATGAGATTAAAGACGGAGCATAACGCGCTATAAATGTGTTTAATCGCGTTAATCGTTTATTTTACACAGTCACTGCTGTTACCAAAGAATCTTTGCTACGAAGAATCTCTACAATCTTTGGCTGCTACTATTTTGACCCTTAGACGCACCCTTACTTCCTGCCTCCTGCTGGAGAGGAACAACACCACAGCTCTGAGCGGCGTGTTTTATTTTTTTAAAGACTCCCAGACGGATCCGTGGACAAGTTCAAGCTACCATCTGAGCACGCAGCTGGTTAAAGGCAGGCAAGTTAAAGGCAAGCTATTTTTCTGAAGACTTGGATTGTGTCGCCCCGTTTCACATCTTCTGATTTGAAATAATCAAATTTTTAGATTTTCTTTGCATTAATTTGATTCCTAATAAAGATACACTGATTAAAATCATCTATTTTAATCATGTGATAAAACATGCTATTAAGTTTTCACTTCAAAAGTATAACTAGAAAACTATTCTGTTTAATAGGATTTAGGATGAGAATCTGCAGTCCATTGAGATTAAAACTATTTTAATCATTTTGTTCCTGATTATTTCACTGTAACAGTTTGTTGTATAATCTGCACGCTGAGTGTTGAACAGAGAGGAGCTGCTGAGCTCTGCAATAAGCCCAGACAGTCGACCAACAGTCAGAAACACAACACCAGCAGCTGAGAGACAACCTCAGCTCTGTGTTCCAGTCCATTTACAACAACAACAACAACAACAACAACGACAACGACGACGGCAGTCTGACAGTGAAGAGGTGACACGAAGCCTCAGGGGTAAATAAAGAGGGCAACGACATGTGGCAAAGATCCCTCTGATATGAACCAGGGACACCAGGAGGTCTTCGTGTCCTGAGCTCTACCGGTCAGGATGACGGACTATCTGCTCATCTGTTTTCTGAGAAACTACCCGACTGACATTTCTGCAGACTGATGGGAATTACAGCTGTTTCAGTTAGTGCCACGTCTGCTGGTCACTGCCTGAGTCCCGCTCTTAGAAGCAGTAACACCGTCATAATGAAATAGTGTGGTTAATTAATAACTACACACACTGTATATTAAATTAGTATGATACAAAATGAGCCGTCTCATCCCATAGGATGTTTTTCAGGTGGGTTGGTGGACCCTTAAAAACGACTAGTGTTGCGGAGCAGGCGTCTGACGGATACGTGGTGTTGTCATAGAGCGGCGCACTACTGTTTTCCTGCTCTCCACCTTCTCCGTTACTCATTTTTACAGCTAAAGTTACTTCCCCCTGACGGAGCTTTTTGCTACATTCACATACTGGGCGACGAGACCATGAACAGGCACTATGAAACCTAAAGTTTTGCCAGATTCTGTGTTTTACTGTGGGACACAGCAGCGAGGCAGACTGGTCCGATGCACACTGGAGATTTTGCTTTGTTTACATACATTTAGTTAGTATACTTGGCAGTTTCTGATCCAACCACAGAGTCCAAACCTCTTCCTCACAAACATTTGATGCAAACCTCCTGTCACAGGAAGTCAGAGCTTGAACGAGCCAATGAATAAGCGCCTAACGTTCTTCAGACTCGTCACTGGTTCATTTTGAAAAGGTAAAGCTGAGCGAGCCTCAGAGATACCCGAGTGATTATTACAACCCAGTGTGGAGGTTTGGTTTCCTGCAGAGTCCCACCAGTCCGCATGCTGGACTGGTCCCTCAGTGTTCAATTCAGCTGCTCAGACATCCGTCCTCGCCCCTGTCACGGCAACATCGCCTTTAATCTGATGACCTTGGAAAGGGAGCAGGATGTGATCTTGTAAGCCTCGTTAGGGTCTCTCTCTAAAAGTAATTTAGTTTAACTGAAATTTTAATGATGAAGTCGCAGTGAACGTCTGAACGACCTGCTGCTCAACGACCTGCTGCTGCTGAACGCCCTGTTGCTGAACGCCCTGCTGCTGAACGTCCTGCTGCTGAACGCCCTGCTGCTGAACGCCCAGCTGCTGAACGCGCTGCTGCTGAACGTCCTGCTGTTCAGCAGAAGCACGACCTGCTGCTGAACGCGCTGCTGCTGAACGTCCTGCTGCTGAACGTCCTGCTGCTGAACGTCCTGCTGCTGAACGTCCTGCTGTTCAGCAGAAGCACATCCTGCTGCTGAACGTCCTGCTGCCGAACGTCCTGCTGTTCAGCAGAAGCACGACCTGCTGCTGAACGTCCTGCTGCTGAACGTCCTGCTGTTCAGCAGAAGCACGACCTGCTGCTGAACGTCCTGCTGTTCAGCAGAAGCACGACCTGCTGCTGAACGTCCTGCTGTTCAACAGAAGCACGACCTGCTGCTGAACGCGCTGCTGCTGAACGCGCTGCTGCTGAACGCGCTGCTGCTGAACGTCCTGCTGCTGAACGTCCTGCTGTTCAGCAGAAGCACGACCTGCTGCTGAACGTCCTGCTGCCGAACGTCCTGCTGTTCAGCAGAAGCACGACCTGCTGCTGAACGTCCTGCTGCCGAACGTCCTGCTGTTCAGCAGAAGCACGACCTGCTGCTGAACGTCCTGCTGCTGAACGTCCTGCTGCTGAACGTCCTGCTGCTGAACGTCCTGCTGCTGAACGTCCTGCTGCTGAACGTCTTGCTGCTGAACATCCTGCTGCTGAACGCGCTGCTGCTGAACGTCCTGCTGTTCAACAGAAGCACGACCTGCTGCTGAACGCGCTGCTGCTGAACGCGCTGCTGCTGAACGCGCTGCTGCTGAACGCGCTGCTGCTTCTTTGTCTGACCAGCTGCCCTGCTGCTGAACGTGCAGCAGGTCGTTCAGCAGCAGGGCAGCTGAACGTCCTGCTGTTCAGCAGAAGCACAACCTGCTGCTGAACGTCCTGCTGCTGAACGTCCTGCTGTTCAGCAGAAGCACGACCTGCTGCTGAACGTCCTGCTGTTCAGCAGAAGCACGACCTGCTGCTGAACGTCCTGCTGTTCAGCAGAAGCACGACCTGCTGCTGAACGTCCTGCTGCTGAACGCGCTGCTGTTCAGCAGAAGCACGACCTGCTGCTGAACGTCCTGCTGCTGAACGCGCTGCTGCTGAACGTCCTGCTGCTGAACGTCCTGCTGCTGAACGTCCTGCTGTTCAGCAGAAGCACGACCTGCTGCTGAACGTCCTGCTGCTGAACGCGCTGCTGTTCAGCAGAAGCACGACCTGCTGCTGAACGTCCTGCTGCTGAACGCGCTGCTGCTGAACGTCCTGCTGCTGAACGTCCTGCTGCTGAACGGCCTGCTGTTCAGCAGAAGCACGA
>NC_060161.1:5076468-5080846 GCF_021292245.1 Micropterus dolomieu
CTGCTGAACGCCCAGCTGCTGAACGCGCTGCTGCTGAACGCGCTGCTGCTGAACGCCCTGCTGCTGAACGTCCTGCTGCTGAACGTCCTGCTGCTGAACGTCCTGCTGTTCAGCAGAAGCACAACCTGCTGCTGAACGCCCTGCTGCTGAACGCCCTGCTGCTGAACGCCCTGCTGCTGAACGTCCTGCTGCTGAACGTCCTGCTGCTGAACGCGCTGCTGCTGAACGCGCTGCTGCTGAACGCGCTGCTGCTGAACGTCCTGCTGCTGAACGTCCTGCTGCTGAACGTCCTGCTGCTGAACGTCCTGCTGCTGAACGCGCTGCTGCTGAACGTCCTGCTGCAGAACATCCTGCTGTTCAGCAGAAGCACGACCTGCTGCTGAACGCGCTGCTGCTGAACGTCCTGCTGCTGAACGTCCTGCTGCCGAACGTCCAGCTGTTCAGCAGAAGCACGACCTGCTGCTGAACGTCCTGCTGCCGAACGTCCTGCTGTTCAGCAGAAGCACGACCTGCTGCTGAACGTCCTGCTGCCGAACGACCTGCTGTTCAGCAGAAGCACGACCTGCTGCTGAACGCCCTGCTGCTGAACGTCCTGCTGCTGAACGCCCTGCTGCTGAACGTCCTGCTGCTGAACGCCCTGCTGCTGAACGTCCTGCTGCCGAACGACCTGCTGTTCAGCAGAAGCACGACCTGCTGCTGAACGTCCTGCTGCTGAACGTCCTGCTGCTGAACGCCCTGCTGCTGAACGCCCTGCTGCTGAACGCCCTGCTGCTGAACGCCCTGCTGCTGAACGCGCTGCTGCTGAACGTCCTGCTGTTGAACGACCTGCTGCACGTTCAGCAGAAGCACGACCTGCTGCTGAACGTCCTGCTGCTGAACGTCCTGCTGCTGAACGTCCTGCTGTTCAGCAGAAGCACAACCTGCTGCTGAACGTCCTGCTGCTGAACGTCCTGCTGTTCAGCAGAAGCACGACCTGCTGCTGAACGTCCTGCTGCTCAACGTCCTGCTGCTGAACGTCCTGCTGCTCAACGTCCTGCTGCTGAACGACCTGCTGTTCAGCAGAAGCACGACCTGCTGCTGAACGTCCTGCTGTTCAGCAGAAGCACGACCTGCTGCTGAACGTCCTGCTGCTGAACGTCCTGCTGCTGAACGCGCTGCTGCTGAACGCGCTGCTGCTGAACGACCTGCTGCACGTTCAGCAGCAGGTTGTTCAGCAGCAGCGCTGGCCAGACAAAGAAGACAAAGAAGACAAAGACAAAAAGGACGATGAAGAAGGAGACGAAGCTGAAGAAGTTGTTGAAGAAGAAGATGAATAAGATGAAGACGAAAAGCATGACGAAACAGATGACGAACAAGAAGATGAACAAAAAAAAGACGAAGATGAAAAAGGATAATGGACAAGAAGAAAAGACTGAAGACGTGAACGAGCCGGCTGCTGCTTAACTCTGCCATGTGTTTTACTCTCAGCGTGAATGTTCTGTAAACATTAAAACTATTCCAGGACGACCAGATGACAGACAGCAGAGACCAAGAGGAGATCTGGTTCTGGATCGGTCCCTTCCTGAGTGGTGGGTCAGGTTTCATTTGGACAGACACTTCCTGTTCACAGTGAAACGCAAAGAGAGACGGCAGGTCGGGACACAGCCAAATATCACTGCAAGGGGTTTCTGGGAAATGTAGGAAATCAGAAACTGAGGCGGCCTAAACAGCTGAGACGCGTCAGGACGAGGTTACGCTGACCTGCTAACTTTTATCTGTTTTTATCTTGTCGTCTTTTTTGATTGAATGTTTGCTTGTTTCATATTTTGTTTAGTTATCAGCCCGAGATATGGTTTGATATTTTAAGAAAAATAATATTGTTGATACAAAAAAATGTTCTTGTCTGACTTATTCAGGAAACTAAAAATGATTCATGTTTTGGTTTAGCCAGGTTAACAGGCCTTACGTTCTGTAACATGGACGAGACATTTTATAATGTTAAGAGCCCTCTACCTGCAGGACGACCGTCCTGTTGCAAAGAGAACATGATAAAATGTAAATATGCTGTACGAGTGAAACATGAACAGACGCACGATCTCACAGAACATGAGGTCTTTGTTCAGGCCTGTGGGCACCAGAGTCCATTCACAAATCCAGTGATTTAATCTGCCAGCAGGTATTTTTAACTAAACTTTGTTCACTTATTTTCACTATAGATTCATCTGCTTATTATCATTAATATTGTTAATCACTTCATTGTTTTGACCGTAACATACAAGAAAGAGAGAGAAAAGCTACCGGACATCTTTTCCAGCAGTTTTATAAAAACCTTATTCCTTCCTTGATTAGCTCCCTGTCGTCCTACTGTCTGCAAATGTTGTTTATCTCTGTAGGAGGTAGTTTGTCTTATTTAATTATTCTTATTTGCGCCTCTTATGGACATTGAGAGCAACATGCACATTCCTGCCCAATGAAAGAGATCCTGATTATTAATTAGTAATAAACTATTATTATTCTGTTGTTCCATGTTCAGTTTTTCCTCCTTCACTGAGAACGTGTCTTTTTTTCTGTGAGATATCTTTATAAAAGGTTTTTACCTCTTATATAATAAACTAAAATAATACATCCTCACGTAGGAGAAACTGCGAGCAGAGTTTATTTCTGGTTTTACGGCCTGAGAGCTGAACTCTGCTCTGAAACTTTATTCACAGCCTGAGAGACGAACAGGTGAACACTCTGCAGGTGTGTGTGTGTCTCAGGCTGATAAGCACAGTTAGTCCGACTTTTCCTGGACTCTGCTAATAGGATTCCCCCGACACCTCCTCCCCCTCCTCCCCCTCCTCCCCCTCCTCCTCCTCCTCCCTCCCAGCATGCACTGCACAATCCACCAACACACACACACTTATAAAAACCGCACGTACGCACACACATGTTCTCACGCACACACACTGTAACCTTACCTGTGTGTCCTGGCGTCCTCGCCGCTGCAGCGACGTCGTCCCCCGAGTTGCCGTGGTAACCTCCTTTTCCTCCCTCTCTCGTCCCGTCACGCTCTCTCTCTCTCTCTGCTACAGAGTCGTCTGATCCTCTCTCTCTCTGCACACTTGTTGTCTGCAGCAGAGCCGGCTCATCGTGGATTTACAGACTCCTCCTCTTCCTCCTCCTCCTCCTCCTCCTCCTCCTCCACTTCCGATCTCTATCAATCAGCTGACGTCCCTGCCCCTTCTTCCAGGCAGCCTGCCAGCCAATCCCCATCCTCCGCTGCCTGCAGACCTGGCTCCTTTAGCCAATGACGAGCAGCGCTGACAGACGGCAGCACGCAGCTGATTAGAAGCGCTCTGAGGTCAGAGGGTCGGAGCTGCTGTTAATGACCAATTACAGCAGAGATACACTGGCCACGCCCCCAACAGTGATGTCACAACGCACTACAGTACGGCGGTCGATCAGACATGTCTGTTAGAACGGCGGGACAGTCCGGCGTCTGCGGTGTGTTCAGTGTCTGTCAGAACGGCGGGACAGTCCGGCGCTTGCGGTGAGTTCAGTGTCTGTCAGAACGGCGGGACAGTCCGGCGCCTGCGGTGTGTTCAGTGTCTGTCAGAACGGCGGGACAGTCCGGCGCTTGCGGTGTGTTCAGTGTCTGTCAGAACGGCGGGACAGTCCAGCGCCTGCGGTGTGTTCAGTGTCTGTCAGAACGGCGGGACAGTCCAGCGTCTGCGGTGTGTTGACATGTCTGTAATAACGGCGGGACAGTCCAGCGTCTGCGGTGTGTTGACATGTCTGTAATAACAGCGGGACAGTCCAGCGTCTTGCGGTGTGTTCAGTGTCTGTCAGAACGGCGGGACAGTCCGGCGCTTGCGGTGAGTTCAGTGTCTGTCAGAACGGCGGGACAGTCCAGCGCTTTCGGTGAGTTCAGTGTCTGTCAGAACGGCGGGACAGTCCAGCGCCTGCGGTGTGTTCAGTGTCTGTCAGAACGGCGGGACAGTCCAGCGCCTGCGGTGTGTTCAGTGTCTGTCAGAACGGCGGGACAGTCCAGCGCCTGCGGTGTGTTGACATGTCTGTAATAACAGCGGGACAGTCCAGCGTCTGCGGTGTGTTGACATGTCTGTAATAACAGCGGGACAGTCCAGCGTCTGCGGTGTGTTGACATGTCTGTAATAACAGCGGGACAGTCCAGCGTCTGCGGTGAGTTGACATGTCTGTAATAACAGCGGGACAGTCCAGCGTCTGCGGTGTGTTTACATGTCTGTAATAACAGCGGGACAGTCCAGCGTCTGCGGTGTGTTGACATGTCTGTAATAACAGCGGGACAGTCCAGCGTCTGCGGTGTGTTGACATGTCTGTAATAACAGCGGGACAGTCCAGCGTCTGCGGTGTGTTGACATGTCTGTAATAACAGCGG
>NC_060161.1:5080946-5089588 GCF_021292245.1 Micropterus dolomieu
AGGATGTGAATACTGTTTGATGTTGTGACCACTAGATGTCAGTGTCTGTTTAAAACAACCTTAAACAGAAGGAAATAACTTTGGACTCAGTCATTGGTCACATAAAACAGCTGATTGGCTGGTTTGGGATAAAAATCTACTCCAGTCTTTCAGCTTCAGCTCAGGAGGTCAAAGGTCACGTTCACTGATGATGATCTGTTAATGGATCGTGATGTTTCTGCTGACAGCCGGCTCTCTGGCCGAGAACGGCGCTCTGAAGGTGAACGAGCACCTGCAGGTCGAAGGATTCTCCAACGTCTTCGCTGTGGGCGACTGCGCCAACGTCAGCGAGCCCAAGATGGCGTACCACGCCGGGCTGCACGCCACCGTCGCCGTCAGCAACATCGACAACAGTCTGAGCGGGAAGGCGCTGACCTCATATCACACAGGTGCGCACGCACACGCACACACACTTCTGGGTTGCTGCTGGTTGCCTGACTGTCTGTCTGTGTTGCCGGTTGCCAGGTAACGTCACCATGCTGCTGGCGATGGGCCATAACGACGGCGTCGGTCAGTTTAACGGGCTGAAGTTGCCTCGTTTCCTCGTTGCTTTGGGGAAGAGTCGAGATCTGCTGCTGTGGAAGAGCTGGAGGGAGATGCAGCAGAAGCAGCCCTGACGCGCACCTGCGCACGCACACACCTGCGCACACGCACCTGCGCACGCACACCTACACACGCACACACACACACACACCTGCGCGCGCACGCACACACACACACCTGCACACACACACACACACACACCTGCACACACACACACACACACCTGCACACACACACACCTTTCTGTCACGCTTCTCCTAGTGAAGGATTGTTCAGGTCACCAGTGACCGTCCACTCACGTTATTTTGAACCACGTCTAACTCATTTTCTATAGAACTCTCTCCTCTGAATGTTGCTCAACTTCTCAGCTGTGAAATCAGATTTATAGACAAAGACGTGACTTGTTGTTGAATACGAGGATGTGAAATGATGTTTCCTTTCCGTCCTGCTGCTGGAAGCGTAGAGGTAGAAACCCTCTAACGTGTCTACGTGTGCCTTCATCTCCAGGAGAAATCAGTTTCTGACTCTACGCTGTGTTGAAGAATCAGCGGAAACCTGACTGAAGTCTGGTTGGTGCTCAGACGGCCTCAGAGGATTTAGCCCGTTCTGTCCTCTAACCTTAAAGTCTTAACAGCTCTTTGAAGACCGGACAAAATGTCCTCACCTGTTTACTCAACCAGGTTTACTCAGTGTTTATGCTGCCATGGCAACCGGTGCCTCGACGCTCAGCTAATCGAGGTGAAGTTGCTGAGGAGAGTCGTTCGATCACAACGTGGAGGATTTGTTCGTCCACATGAAGCCGGTTACATTTGCAAACATCTTTTTCTCTGTCCGCTCGGACTAAAATAAATCCTGAAACTGAAGAGAGGAGAAGAAGAAGAAGAGTTCCCCGTCTTCAGGTTCAGGTGTTTCCGTCTCTGGCTTCCTGTGGACGCAGTCTTCGCTGTTACATTAGATGTTTACTGTTGTGTCAAACAGTCTCTCTTTTAATCCTTTACAATATGTAGGTGCTTTCAAATAAACGTGCCATCGGTCTTTATTTTGAACGTCTGTGTTTCTTTGTTAAAGAGCAGGTTAAACAAACTGAGCTCTGAGCTGATCCTGAGGTGGGAAACAGGTTCTGATCAGAATCAGTTCAGTTCGCTCTGAGTATGTTGAGCCTGATTGAAACGCGTGCGTGGGGATGAAAAAAAGCCTCATCAATGGAGCTCCGATACGATTCACCATGACAACGGGTATGTTAATAGGGTGGAGCTAGAAATATGAATACGTGCCAACGCGGACCATGATGGCCTCTGAAACGCAGGAGTGGAGGATCAATTAGTTTTTATACAGCGTTGCTCATCCGTCAGTTACCAGACTGGACTTAGTGATAAAGTGCTGGATTCTCCTGCAGCCTGTTATTCATTTTAAATAGGAAGGCTGTATTTATTAAGCTGTAACCTCACAGGGCTAAATGCTGGTGGTAATCTGCTACCTGACTATGAAAATAGGTATAGATCAAACATAAGTTTACTCGTGAACCTGTGATTGAAGTCAGTCACAGCCGGCAGGTTAGACTTATTTTGCAGTGGAAAATGTGTCTATGGGTTCAGACTGACTAAAAAAAACAAAATCTTTCATCTCGTATTTTATGAAATGCTGTCAACACGTTCAGACTATCAGCCAATAATGAAAAACCTCAAACTACATTTGTTTCAGCTGCACAGTAAGATCATCGTTCACTTGCATATTAAAGACTACGGCAGTAATGCAGCCGACAGCAGGCTGATCTAGAGTTTCTGATCTCGCTCTCTGAAACAAGACGTTTCCTTCGTCTCAGGCTGAACATACTCAGAATTTTCACGAAACGACGCCCAGGTTCATGGAGGAGTTTAATCAGATAAAATTACGAACTGTCGAAGTGTTAAACATTTCCTCCTCTGCTCTTTAGATGGAAAAGGACTTTATGCAGTTTAAGTAGTCACGAGTTTGTTTAAAGTTTCATGTATTTAGACAAAGCTTAAACATTTAAATCTGTAATCAGATGCTGTAGTTTGAGCTGAAACTAAACATTTAATGATTTTGATGCAAACATGTTTTTTTTTTTAAACTGTTGAGTCTGTTTTGTAAAGTTGCAGCTTGGGAAAAAAAAAAAAAAAGCACACATGTATAAACAAACTTCTTTATTATGTTTTTTCCAAACAATAAATAAAATATTACAAACTTGAACATCTTTGTTTCTCAGTGTGTTCATACAGAAAATCATCGTCTGTCAGCTTTCATCGACTCATTCTTTAAAACAGCTTCTCCTGCTGAACGGCTCCTTAAAACTCACAATCACACACTTAAAAACAGAACGGCTGCAGAAGCAAACAGATTTGAGGAAAACGCCAACAGCTGTAAAACAGTCAAACCCTCTGTGGTGCAAGAGACCAACAGTCACATTCAGCTTGTGATTCACAGAATGTGTCGTAAAGTTAAAAACTGGAAGTGAAACACCACGAGTGTTGGAGACCTTTCCGGCCACCGATTGGCTGCCATCATGTGTCAGATTAATACTAATAAACCAATAAATGTTTTCTCAGCTGTAAACTGGTTTCAGATTTGCGCTCTCTGTCTGCAGCTTGAAAAACTTCCCGTTTGACCAACAGAAGGTCAGTCATCGGCACCAATTTGACAGTTTGATCGTGTTAATGTGAGGACTTTGTTTTCAAACCAGTAAACTAAGTCTGTGGACAAAACGAACATTTAAATAAGTCAGAGGACGGCCCTTTAACAAGCTAAACAAGCAAAGCTAATCTTTAGTCGCAGCTAATGTCAGAGTCAAATCTGAAGGAAGCAGCAGCGAACGCAGATGGATTTGTTTTAAATATTCAAGCTCCAAAAGTCAAAGTTGAGCAGCTTCGTCTGATTTTGTCGAGTCCTAAAGATTTCTGGGGTTTCCAGCCTGTAAACGTCAGGAGCAGGTTTTTCCTCTGGGAGGCTTTGAATAATTAAATGTAAAGAAAAAGGAGTTGCCGTCAGGACATAACTGACTCACAAAGCAAACGCCCTGCGAGCGAGCCTCCTGATTGGCTGCTGACAGACAGGTGGAGGTGTGGCGAGGGTAAACCTGTACGAGCTGAACGGGAGCGGCAGGAATGTGACGGGCGTGTCAGGGACAGCGCCTCCAGAGCAGACTGGATATTCACAGATCTGTTATTAATGCTGAAGTGGTGACAAGAAACTATTTAAGTTTCATCATACTATTTTATTTACACTCTGTCGCCGGGCCAATAAATATAAACACTTTTGTTGAGCTGCTGTGGGTCGAGACTGAAGGTGAGAATCAGTTGCAGGATTTCTGACTCTGATGGAGATAAAGACTTTAAATTTTGTTTTCCCTCAAATCTTCAGTTGAAGGACGATAAAATGAACCGAGAAGAATCAGAAGGCACGTTTTACAGGTCCAGTCAGTTTTGACCCAACTTCCTGGAAAGAACGGATTGGCGTCACCTAGAAAGTCTTTAGAGGACAGAAGGTTGAAGGAACGGCGTTATTGGAAGCTGGTCAACGAGTACGAACCGCTTCATCTGTTCCAGGAAGTTAAACCTGTAAAATAAAGTGTTACCTGCTTCTTCTGGCAGGAAGAGTAAAGTTTTTTTTTAAACGACAGCAGCTTTGAGTCTTAACACGTGACCATCTGCGGTAGGGGAGACGTCCCACAATGCCTCTGGTCTCTAGTCAGTCTTGGTGGGCTTCCCCTCGCTGCGGCGGCGCAGGTACGTCTGGTAGAAGAAGTTGGAGAAGAGCAGCAGGTAGCTGAGGTACATGAGCGAGGCCCAGGCGATGTTGTCCAGGTGGGAGGGGCAGTCGCCGTGCTGCATCCAGCGGTACACCAGCGCGCTCACCGTCAGCCCCATGGCCATCTGACTGATCTGAGCGCTCGTGATGAGCACGGCGAAGGGCCGAGGCACGCGCATCCCGGCGGCACGTGCGGCGTAGTAGCTGTACATGAGCGCGTGCACGCCAAAGTTCATGGTCATGAACCAGCCGCCGCCGGCCACCATGTCTTTGTAGGAGTACCAGGAGTACAGCAGCACGGTGATGTGGTGGTACCAGTGCAGGAAGAGCAGCTTCTGTTTCCTGAGCACGATGAACGCCGTGTCGCCTGCGAGACAAAACCCAGGGACCAAAATTAGACACTGGAATCAAACTGCTGGATTTCAGTTCCCCAGAGTAGAAATTCATTAGTGCCGTTCCACTGTTCACTTTACTGTTCTGCGTTTACATCCAACAGCATCAGACGCTGATCGGCTTTAATACGTCATTTAAACTGACCGAGCTCCGGCGCTTTGCTCAGGACGAAGGCGTACGCCCAGAACTTGCTGACCGGCCCGTTGTAGAAGCTCTGGTTGCAGATGGACTGTCTGAAGCCGCTGCTGCTCAGGATGTGGACCATGTAGGAGCCGGTTCGGATGGCGCCCACGATGCTGCAAACAAAGCACGCACACAGAAGAAAGCCATCAGACAACAGAAACGGCGAGCGTTCGCCGCCTCGGCACCGACACCTCTGCATTGTTCTCAGGAACCACAAACACACCTGAGTTCTAATTATGTTTGTGTGCAGGAGAGGCGGCTGCAGGACGCCGTCTCCGTGGAAATCACTTTGTCAGCAAGGACATTAGAGACTGAAGGAGTCGGAAACAAACGCACATCTTAAATTGCACCGGGTGGACATAATATCAGGAACACCTCAGGTTCCATCGAAACAGAATTTAAATTAGTCAGACGGGTTATTGTTCCTTAAAGTTTATCTGGAAACCGGTTTTAAATAAATTTAACAAGCAGACTAACTTCATGACCTTCCTGCGTAACAAGCCGGCTTACACACACACTAAACAACAGATATTAGGGATGTTCAAATAAAGTTCTGAGAATTTGAATAAAGCACGAGCGGACCAGGCTGCGCGGTGTCGTTACCTGAACAGAGCGAGGCTGAGCGACCAGAGGACGAGCGGCCGCCGCAGGTTCATCTTGGGTCGAGGCTTCATGTAGTGCTGGCCTCCGAACACCAGGGCGGCGTACACGGCGCTGAACACGAAGGACTTACTCCTGCAGGAGAAACACACGCAGGTCAGGTGTCACATGTTCCAACAACAGATCATCGTGTTCTCTGCTGAATGAGCTAAAAACAGCCTGGTTACAGTAAAGTGTCAAGCTAAGCTGATGATACATGGAGCAACTTCCAGAGCAATCGTGCAGGGCAACGTTGCCGTCAATGTAATGAGTAAAGATTACTACTGTAATCCCTTCCTCACTACTCCGCCACCCGTTCAGAACATAGTCGTACTTGCCAAGTTGCCCCGTGTATCATCAGCTTTAGCCTGTAGGGGGGCAACATGTAATGTTAGCATTCAGCTGTTCAGCTGCCAACAGGTGCGTTCGAGGAGACTGCGGCTGACTTGATAGTCTAAACGTGAGCTGCACGTGACTGCAGGGGCGGGGCATAAAAACGGCGCCATCAAGTCAGACACATTCTACCTGCGTGAGCTTCCTGTGAGCTGAGGTCAGTGAGTGATCTCGCGGTATATGCAAGGAAAAGAGCCGCGAGATCAGTCAGAGGTGGTTCCAAGAAAAAGCAACTGCGGCCGCCTCGCTCCCAGCAGGTTTCAAGGTCATGTGACGTGATGACGTTTTGCAGCGCCGGCTAAAGTCGGACACAATTTCTAACCAGCATGCATCACGTTAAGTCAGCGCTGCATGATGTCAAACGCACCGAATGTCAAAAGGCTAATGTAAAATGCTAAAATAGCCACACAATTTTTTCTGCCAGACTTCGACAACTCTGCCTCTGATTGGTTAATACTTGTTGCCTTCATTAGGGTTAGCCAATCAGAGGCAGAGTAGGGGCGAGTTCATGCTCAAAATGTTTTCGGATTAAACAACATGCGCTCTTCTGTTTGGTGGGCGTGTCTCAGCGTTACCCAATCAGCTGCGAAAGGTTTGTAAACACAGGGCAGGGAAACGCAGTGCGCTTGCTTACACAGGGTGTTCGAGGCACCGCCGTTTCAGTCAGCGCTGAACTACAGGTTAAGGGTCGGTGATGGTGCAGTGGATAAGATGCATGCTGTTGGGAGACCCGGGTTCAATTCCCCACTGACACGTCCACCATTATGTTCCTGACACTTAACCCCTAGTTGCTCCAGAGGTGTCTGACATGCAGGATATAAAATCAGCTAGAAGTAAAGTGCTAAACTACCAGGTAAAGCAGCAGGGAGCAGAAGCACCTGGGCATCGAGCAAACCCACTTTCCCAGGAGGACATAAGTATTGATCTTTAACAACTGAACAAACTGAATTAACTTACGGTGCTCTGAACTTTAACTGTATTTAAATGTGTTAATTTTCCAGCATGTGAAGAAGTGAACCACAGTCTTTTCTTGCTGTTCATTGGGTCTTTAGAGACTCGTTCAGCAGCATACCTGAAGGTTTTAGCCCTGAGTCACTGTTGCTGAGCAACATCAAATGTGCTGTTCAGCAGGTGTACCTGAGACATACCTGAGGCGTGACTGAGCTGCTCTTAAATAACGTCTTTAAACACAACTTGCTTTACTATGAAAACACTAAGTATAATCAGGATTTACTTTGTTAAATACTGGCAGAGTTTAATACAGAAATATAGCCTACATTTTGTATTAGTCACGAATATAACAAATAAAATCTCTTTCTAAAAAGAAGTTATGGTAGTTTCTCCTTTAGAGTTCATTAGCATGTCAAATATTTGAGTTTCTGGAACATAATGTATCTGCAGTGGCGGAAGCTCTCAGGAAGAGCCAGATTTAAACATACCACAAATACACCGCAGACTGTGCCGGTGACTCACCTGTAATACACCTGCAGCCTCCACTGACCCGACTTATAAAGAGCTTCTGGCACTTTCTCAGATTCCTAAAATACTTCATTGCGTTATGTGAGTGTCCCAAATTTTTGACGCGCCAAACCCCATCCCGAATTATTAGGTTTTAATTTATTTAGCGTGTCAGTAACTTAGGCATGCTTCGGACACGACACGGTATTTATTTTCTGAGTAAGTAATATCAGCTGCTGTGTTCGGCATAAACACCATACAAATATAACTTATTCTAACAAACCAGGAGACATTTGCACTGATCATCGCTGTCTCCGCTGACGCTCTGTCGCAGTGGAGCATTTTCAGTATCGAGGAAACCGGTTAAGGGTAATGAACGTTGAAATGCTGCCCGTTACGTACTGGGTCTATGCCGAAACAAAGACTGCACTCTAATCATCCCGAAACCGCCTTTATTTACACCGTTAAGATCAGGCACTTTCAACGACAGCGCGATCATTTTAAAAGTGCTTGATATTTTAATGGGATTCGTCTTCTCGAGCGTCTCCACCGAGAACACCTCCGTTTGGCGGAATATTTCTACTCTTCCCGACTGTCTGGGGGGGTGTAAACCCTCAGGAGTAGCTGAGAGAAACAACGAGTTATAAACCTGAACATCAAAGTAAAACTCAGCGTTTCTTAGCTCACCAGTTCGCCTGCATCCACTCGATCGCTCCTCTCTCGTCAAAGCGCCGCTCGAAGCTGTACTCGGACAGCGGGAGGCGGAAATCTGTCTCGTTCATCTCGGCTGTCTCTTCTCACTCTGTCTGATAAAATGTAGAAACTCAGAGAGCAGAAGTCCGGTCGTGTTCCCTCGGTCTCTTTCCCCGCAGTCTGCCCTTCCACCTGTTTCCGTCCCAATTAAAGCCTATTAGCAGGGGGCGTGGCTTACAGGACGCACCTGTCTCCTGTCTTTCTGCACCCACTCACTCATTTTCCTCCTGGTTCCGTTTTTCCTGTTATTCTACTGTCTGATTCTTTATGTTTCTCTGCCTCTATAGAAGAGAAATAGTGCCAAGTGAAGAAAAGAGTTACCAGAGAAATCAGATTACTCAGTGTTGCTGGTCTCCAAAGCTCTAAATTGTCTGAATATTTAAGTGTATTTTTCTTTTTCTTATCTGAAAAGTTAGACCCTTTGAAATCAGTAATCTTCATCTTTTATAGTTCTGAATATAAAAAGTTACAGAGAG
>NC_060161.1:5089688-5104940 GCF_021292245.1 Micropterus dolomieu
TGGACAAAACAGTTCATTTAGCACCCTGCCTGTGTACAGACAGGAGAACCAACTACTGTTTTTTCTCCAGCCACGCTGTCGGGCGCCACGTAGCCTCGTGTTAACCCCTAGAAACCCGGCTGTCTCGGGTCGCCACCCAAAGACCTCGGCGCATTATGTTCAAATCCTACACAAGATAGAGTGAGGCCTATCCTATCCTTCCTGCCAGACGACCACACCGTCTCGGTCACGGACCGTCTCTCGGACATATCTGCATGGATGAAGGCTCGCCACCTTCAACTAAACCTCTCTAAGACTGAACTCTTGGTCATTCCAGCCAAGCAACCTATCCACCATAACATCAAACTACAAATTGACTTCTCAACCATCACTCCAACCAGGGTGGTGAGAAACTTGGGTGTCATGATTGATGACCAGCTGTCCTTTTCAGACCATGTTGCTGCTGCTGTCTCTCGGTCATGCCGCTTTGCTCTATATAACTCTGTATATAACTATTATCCCTCGCCTCGACTATTGCAATGCCCTCCTAGCAGGTCTCCCAGCTTGTGCGGTGAAACCCTTACAAATGGTTCAGAACGCAGCAGCGCGTCTGGTTTTTGATCAGCCCAAAAGGACTCCTATCACTCCATTACTCAGTGACCTCCACTGGCTCCCCGTGGCCTCCAGAATCAAATTCAAGTCACTGATGCTGCATACAGAGTGACTACTGGGTCTGCACCCATCTACCTAAACTCCATAATACAAACTTACGTTCCTTCTCGGCCGCTACGCTCCTCCAGCGAACGCCGCCTGGCTCTGCCATCCCTTCACACAAAGCAATCCCAGTCCCGGATGTTCTCATCTGTGACACCACGATGGTGGAACGAGCTACCACACGCCATCAGAGCAGGGGCGTCCCTCTCTAACTTCAAGAAGCTCTTGAAAACTCATCTCTTCTGAGAACACTTCCTCTTATAACACCTAACTCCTAACCTCTAACATGCACTTCATGTGCTCTTCTTCTTCTATCCCCTACAATGATCTTGTATTGATTGCACTTTTTTGTTAACTCTTACTTCCTTCCCTAGGTATCTACCTCATTGATGTGATGTGCTATTAGCTCTTAGTATTTATTAGTGCTCTGTATTGTCAGTTGTAGATCTCCTGCTGTATTTGATGCTCTGTTGATGCTTGTATGTTCCTCAAATGTAAGTCGCTTTAGATAAAAGTGTCTGCAAAATGAGTAAATGTAAAATGGTCCCTGATAACAAGTTAGTTTCCATATCAGGTTCTGGCCTACCTCAGTACCAGAAGTCTAACTCCAGACTTTCCTCGCCGTCCCCCGCTCCTCCCCCGTTTCTCATCAGGGAGTAGAGTATTCAAACTCAACCTGGAACGAGTTCCTAAACTCCAGATCTAGAGAATAAGACCAGTGTGGCCCTCGGCTCAGTGTGTGGCAGTGTGGAAGAACCTTACCTTGCAGCAGGAGGAGGAGGAGAGGAAAAATAATCTTTAATAAAAGACACTTTGAGTAAAGAATCTCAAAGTACAATCAGCAAAAAAGAACAGAGCAAAACAGCGTCGACCGGAGTTCTGCTTTTTCAAAATACCAGAAACTGCAACTTATATACAGACACAGACAGGATGTGACAGAACAGCTCATGATGTATATTTGCTGGGATTGGTTGATCTCTAATGTCCATACAGACGAGGTACAATCAGTCACTCTGTAATGGTCTGGTTAAAAATATCACACCAAACATGGTACACATGAACACAGAAGATATCTGCCGGCCTATTTCTATAAATGCATTCTCCTCACTTCTCTTAAAATTATAGATGTTCAATGATAAATTAAATATATTAAATATCATCATATATTAAAATGGTAAAATCATGTAGTTGAGCAGGCGAAACAGAGGTCATATTATGCTTTTTGGCTTTTCCCCTCTCCTTTGCCTTATATACCTTTCTTGTGCATGTAATAAGTTTGCAAATTGCAAAAGCCCTAAAGCAAAATGTCTGTAGCTGACGTCACAAATGGCTGTAATAAACAGGACGTATGAGTCCAAACCACAAACTAAACCAGTCGCATGGACCAGGGATCTGAGAAAAATGGAGAGAGATTTTCAGGAATGTGTGTCATGTCTCATGTGTTATGGGAATATCCGGCAACACGGCGACAGCAGAAACAGCTGATCTTCCGCGTTTGCATCGCGGTGCATCTGGGAGTCTTTGTTATTTTGATTTATTTATTTATTTATTTTCTTTCTCCCACCCCTATTGGCTACTGGGGTTCTTGCCTGCCTGTTACAGTCGTGGCGTCTCCCACTCTCACTAACAACTACATTCTTTAACATGCTCATGCGCACACACATGTACACACACACACACTACACACACACATGTACACACACACACACACAGTCTCACACACACACACACATGTACACACACACACAGTCTCACACACACACACGTACACACACACACACACAGTCTCTCTCACACACACACATGTACACACACACACACACGTACACACACACACACACACACATAGACTCAAACAAATGTAGGTTGTCCCTGGTAGAATTATTCCTGATGCTTTTCTTTCAGTTACTTATTTAAATTAATTATTATTCCAGCTCTCGTGGCTGTGCTGTGTTGCTTATTTAGTGTGTTTGACTGTTTCTTGTTTTCATTTTTCTCTTAGTTGTGTTACTATGTCAGCTGTTTATTGCTGCTGTTCGGCTGGTTGTCTTTTACTATTATTATTATTTTTATTGTTTGTGTTTGTTTGTTGTTGTTTTTCTCCTCCCCAAGCCCCCCTCTCTGTTCTATTGCAGGTTTCGTTCCACAGGTTTTCCCTGTTGTCCCTACCCTCCATCCCTCTTCTCTTACAGGTCTTGTCCTTTCTCTGTGCTGTCTGTTTGTGCCCCCCCATCCCCATGTCTGCCCCCCTGTCCGGCCCGGTGACAAATCAATACATATTTAAATAAATAATAAAACAGACAAAGGAGTATTTTAATACTCTCTTGTTAAAGTAAAATCTGTCTGGCACAATATGGTATCCAGCTCATCATACTCTATACCAGGCTGCTGGACAGGACAGGGTTAAAAATAACAAAAACCAAAAAAAAAACAGCTGATCAGACGTGAGTTACAAGTTCTTATTTGGCAAAAGTGTTTCCGTTTCCCATTTAGCGCATTAAGTCTTTTTCGACAAAGGCAAGAACCACCTAAAGTCTTTTCTAATGCGATACTTCAAAATGCGCATAAAAAAACAATGATGGACAGCTAGTGATAAGACGTCCGCCTGCTGCCTCTCCTCTCCCTTCCAAACACTAGTTACCCTCCAGGCAGCCAATAGACATAAAGTTCTTACTGTGACGTAGAGACAGAGCTCAGTTAAAACAAAAAATGAATAACTCACCACTCTGAAAGTCTTGCTCCAGTCCATGTTGCAAAGCTGGTAAGAAGAACATATTCAGCTGAACCAAAGGTAAGAAACTTTTTCATAATATCATCAAACTTGTCCTATTAGAATCAAACCATTACTTTAACATCAAAGCAAGGTCAATCACAAAAAACTACTTAAACCAAATAATAATAAATTAAGTAATACCAGTAATAGACTTTATACTGATACTGTTTGTCAGGTAAAGTACATATGTTATTAAAAACTGTTGGTAATTTAGCATCATCAAGTCTTTATCAATTATTTATCATCCTTTTACATTCTTAAAACATCAAATTCGTCACATGTTAATACATTTCAAACATTTTCTAGAGCTGATTTCATCACAACCAACAAACATCACCCTGTGGTCTCTACTGGCAGGACTTCCTGTTAGTCTTCAGTGGAAGGCTCCTGTGGTTTGGCCACAAACCGCTGTGTGTTAAAACTAAAAGTCATCTTCTATCTATCACTCAAAATATTTTGTAATAACAGTACTAGGGCTGGGCACGTTGACACGTTATTATTGTGTTAAAGCGTTAATTAATTAACGGCCACAATTATTTTATCATATGTTTATAATTTTTAAAAAGAAACTTATTATTTTATTATTAACCATAAAAACCTGGAGGACATAATACAACATCTGAAATCCTCCTCATGCTGCCTTGATATTCTGCCAACAGGTTTTTTCAAAAATGTGTCTAAATGCATGGCCTCAGATTTACTACAAATTGTCAACATGTCTCTCCTCTCAGGTTTTTTCCCACAGGCCCTGAAAACTGCAGTCATTAAGCCACTCTTAAAAAAGAGCAATCTAGACAGTTCACTAATGAGCAATTATAGGCCCATATCAAATCTCCCATTTTTAAGTAAAATCATTGAAAAGGCTGTTTTTCAACAGCTTAGTGCTTTCTTGGCACTAAATAACTGTTTTGATGTCTTCCAGTCAGGTTTTCGACCACACCACAGCACTGAGACGGCTCTTGTTAAGGTCTTCAATGACATCCATTTAAACACTGACAGTGGCAGAATCTCAGTCTTAGTATTATTGGATCTCAGTGCTGCAGTCAACCACAACATATTACTAGACAGACTTGAAAACTGGGTTGGACTTTCTGGCACAGTACTAAACTGGTTTGAATCCTACTTAAAGGACAGGGACTACTTTGTGTCTATAGGTAATCACACATCTGAGCTGACAAAATGCTTCCACTGGCTCAGATTATGAAAAACAACAAAATATGTTACCATAATTATGCAGATGACACACAGATTTACATAACCATTTCACCAGGGGACTATGATCCCATACAGGCGCTGAGTAACTGTATTGAGCAGGTCAATGATTGGATGTGCCAGAATTTTCTTCAATTAAACAAGGATAAAACTGAAGTTATTGTTTTTGGAGCCAGGGAGGAATGATTGAAAGTCAGTGCTTGACTTCAATCTGTAATGTTAAGACACACAAATCAAGCCAGAAATCTTGGAGTAGTCATGGACTCAGACCTGAATTTGAGGAGCCACATTAACACAATTACGAAGTCAGCATACTATCATCTGAAGAATATATCAAGGATTAAAGGACTTATGTCTCAGCAGGACCTGGAAAAACTTATCCATGCATTTATCTTCAGTCGACTCGACTACTGTAACAGCGTCCTTACAGGGCTCCCTAAGAAATCCATCAGACAGCTGCAGCTGATTCAGAACGCTGCTGCTCGAGTCCTCACTAAGACCAAAAAGGTGGATCACAGCACTCCAGTTCTGAGGTCTTTACATTGGCTTCCTGTCTGTCAAAGAAATGACTTCAAAATCCTGCTGTTAGTTTATAAAGCACTAAATGGTTTAAAATCCAAAATACATTTCTGATCTTCTGCTTCGTTATGAACCATCCAAACCTCTCAGGTCGTCTGGGACCAGGTCTGCTTTCTGTCCCTAGAGTCAAAACTACATAAGGAGAAGCAGCGTTCAGTTATTATGCTCCGTACATCTGGAACAAACTCCCAGATAACTGCAGGTCTGCTGAAACTGTCAGTTCTTTTAAATTAAGACTGAAGACTTTTCATTTTACCATTGCTTTTAATTAAATATTTAAGATTTTTCTTTTTATTGATAACTTACACTGTAACTTTTACTGTGCTATTTTCTTTTTCTTTGTTTTTAGCTTTTTATCATTGCTTTTATCCATTTAACTGTAACTTTTATTATATTTTATGTTGGTTTTAAACGTTTTTATATTTCCCTGTTGCTTTTATGTTTTATGTAAAGCACTTTGAATTACCTTGTTGTTAAAATGTGCTATACAAATAAACTTGCCTCGTGTTGCCTTGCCTTGCCTTACCAACTAACAGAAAGAGGCAGTACAATGCTATATGGGCAAGGGTGTCAAGAGCACAAAAAAGACAGGGCGAAGATTTGGAATCCCACACCCCTAAAAAAATCAGTCAGGGAAATTTCTGGTGGCACCAATACGGTTGCTGAAATTAACCTAGGTGAACTAAACACATTGTGTGAGGATAGACCACATATTGTGTCAGAAATAGAAACAGATGACAATGAGGAAGCAGTTGGGCCAACATTGAGAGATGAGATGTCAGAGTGGGCCTCTAACTTTTCTGTTACACACAACGCTCTGGATGCTCTACTTAAAGTGCTGCAACGGCAGGGCCACAAGGATCTCCCCTCCACTGCCAGAATCCTGTATGATGCAACCCGAAAATTCAAGGTCAAAATAGTAGGAGGTGTGGAGACAATTGCATACAATGTAGCAGATCTCTGCACCTTAATAAATGCCCCCCAGAATCCACACAAAACATACAATCAGTTAATATTTCCCTCAATATTGATGGCTTGAAGTCTTCAAACAAATCACTCTGGCCAATTCTATGTTCTATTAATTTGACACCGAAATGCATTTTCCCCCTCTCCCTCTCCATTGCCTCTTCCAAACCAAATGATACCAGTTTCATTGCTGAGACAATGAGGGAATTATCCAAAGTGATGCACAATGGTTTGGAGTGGGCAGGCAGAATCCTGAAGGTTGAAATTAGATGCATTACTTGTGATGCTAAGGCGATGGTGAGGTGTGTAAAGCTGTACTCTGGGTACTATGGCTGTGATAAATGCACTCAAAAAGGGATCTGGGCTGGATTAATGCTTTATCCTGAAGTGGATGACCTCACCTTAAGATCTGACCAGTCATTCAGGGAGCGTTGGCAGCCGCAGCATCACCATACAGAAAAAACCTCTCCTTTCTGTATCCTCCCCATCGACATGGTGAGGTCATTTCCAGCCGACTACATGCACCAATGCTGTTTCTGTGGACAAGGGGCAAGACAGCAACGCACATGTCAAGAGGCCAAATGACATGTGTCAGCAAGCGTCTGGAGGCACTGAAAACTGTAATTCCTGACTGTTTTGCCAGAATGCTAAGGAGACTGGAGAAAGCAATTAAAGTCTTCATGCTCACTGATGAGGAATACTGTGAGGTTGTTTCTGTGAGCGGTGGGACTGTCCTGTGTAGAGTTTACACGAACCTGCAGCCATATCTGATGACACCCTGGGACTCCCGTGTTTATGGAACTTTCCATGCCAACATCCGGACTTCAAGAATGCAGCTTGTTGAAGAGAACACCCTTAAGAGGAGGGCACTCATAGTTGAAGAAGCTCACGGATCTAGGGTTGCAGTCACCATCCTTCACACCTTGTGAATGTTGACAGCTTGAGTCTGACAGTCAAGGTTACACATTCAGCCTCAATCTTCCTGCCACTCCAGATCTCAGTCCTTCTGCCCTCATGTCAGTCCACGTCTCTGTACTTTCTCACCCCTAGTCCTGCGTCAGCCTAAGTCCTCATGTCAGTCCAGGTCTTACCTTCCGCCCCTCCTCAGCCTCAATCCCAGTGCCAGTCAAATTCTCAGTCCTCCTGCTGGTCCAGGTCTCAGTCCACTTACAAGCCCTGGCCTCAGTCTCAGTCCTCTCGTCTTCCACAACAATCTCCTAAAACATACAAAATGGCTGCTGATAGTCAAGTGAGTAGACAAAATGTCTCCATTCTTTCCACTGTTTTATAGTTACCGACTAGGGCTGGACGATATGGCCCAAAACTCTTATCTCGGTACTTTAAGGCAGAATTAAATATATAAAAAATATATATTGGTATTATCTGCTCCATCTTAAGTTTCACTCACTAATTGAATCTGCCTCCTTCAATTCTCTTTGCATTCACAAACCTAACTACCTCTGCTGCAAACGTCAGCGTGCCTCGCTTCTTTCAGTCTGTCTCTCCTTGTATGTCCGCTTTGGTGACTTTCTCAATCTGTAGTAGGCTACGTTGTATAAAGTCACCGGGAAGAAAACCCAGAACTTTTCCTCCCACGATTCCGTTCACAGCAGCAGCTGAGCTGCATGTTGAGGAGGCGTGTTGACGACGTAGCCTGTCAAAACAAAACCAACGTGGTAGCTAACAAAATCTGACTGGTGCGTTCACTGTCGCTTTACCGGATCCGCTCAGTGTCGCGACTTGCAATGTAATCACTGCATTTCTCTGATAAATGCTACAGTGTGTCGCCTAACCTGGGTCGGCCCGCCGAAGTAAAGTGTATGTGTGGGAATGAACCGTTGTTTTTCTTTTTACAAGCCAGGTCTTCAGCAGTGTCGACCAGCACTGTGTCTCCTACATGTTGTTGAGAGTTTGTCAGTAGACGCACGGGGAGGGGCGGGGCTGCACGGTGAGAAAGAGAGGGGAGCAAACACTGGCAGGACTTTACGGAAACATTAATTAACTCAACATCAAACTATATCAGTATAAATGGTATTGTCTAATTTCATGTCTCTTTTGAAATTATATCGGTATACCTCATACCGATATACCGCCCAGCCCTTTAAGTGACAATACAGAGTGTCCTCCCGTCTTCTTAACTGCTGCACAAACTTAATATAATAAAGATTTGTAACACCACTCGCAGCAAGATTTCAGCATTATGGTCTTCACCTATGAGATTGTGGTGATGATGATTTGCGTTTGTCCATTGTATAGTTGTCAGTGCCTGTGGTGTTACCTGAAAGGAGAGCAGGAAAATCATTTTTAGAACTTCTGATTTGTTTTGTTGATTTGCTACTCATATTTTGGCATTGTTGATAACATTTAATCATGCACCACTTTTCTGTAGCTAATGGAGGCAAAATAAAAAGCCGGAAGGACCCAAAGCCACAAACACCTCAATGTGAGTAATCTTATTAGACTGACTGCCAAGAAAAGAGATTTCCCCATAACAAAATGTGACCTTTTCAATCAATCATTGTACAGTTCATAAAAATACTTCATCCTAAATTGTCAGTTTTTAAAGGTGACAGATTACAGTTGTGTTTTTTGTCTTTGTCTTGCTTTGCAGTTGATTTGCAAAGTGAAACATCAGAAGGTAACTAAAAAAAGTCCTATGAAAAGAAATAAAAGGATAAAATGTTATTTTTATAAAGCATACAGGCAGCAGTGTGGAAGGCAACCACAAAAGCAGAGAAGGTACATTTACAGCCTTTATACAAACTGAACAAATTTCATTTCAGTTTCATTATGAATCTGTCATTGAACAGACATTAATTTTGCACCACGTTGTAATTACACCTTCATTTATTAAGAGGTCATCAAGTTGCTTGAAGCCACTGAGCAAAGGATAATGCTGAAACTTGAAGCTATGCAAGTCAGCTTCAGCAATTCAATAAGGAGGGTGGTCGTCTTGCTAGAGGCAAAACATAGCCAACTTACCGAAGACATTGATGACATGCTGCAGGAGCCTTGCAAGGTAATTAGGGACTTGGAGAACTTGTGCCTCCAGATGAGTTCAGACTCCTCTTTTAAAAAGAGAATGGTTAGTGCTGTGACATTTTCTTCCAGGTATTTACCTCAGTCTGCAAGCTGGAGGGACCCTGGGAGATGCTGTGAGGAGGATGCTCCAGAAAATTGGGAGCAACTAACTCTGGAGTCAATATAGTTTTAAAGGAAGAAAGGGAAAGAGGCCATTCAATATACAACCAATCAACGATGCGATAATACGCAAGTATTTTTCAAGTAATTTTTACAAACATATCAGTGTCAGTGTTTGTAGAAACATTTTCTGACAGATAATAGCAACAACAATTTCACTGGTCTAATTCAGTTTTTCAGAGGCTCCACTGGTGTCATTCCATGTCCATTCACCTAAAAACCTCGACTCTGAAATGTTATCTTGGGCCCTTCTATTTGGGACATTCCAAAACCCAAGTTGTCTTTTCCTCAATCCCAACCTTAACCAATCCTAATATAATTATAACAATTAATTTATCTTGGTGGTGCTGGAGTCTAAAGAGTGAGCCACTTCAGTAAGAACTGCAGTTGTCACATTATACTTTATAATGAATTACAAGAAAGAAAATGTCTACTGCTTATTAATTTGGTCTGTCCAAATTAATAAGCAGTAAAACACAGAGAAGCGATCCTTGTGTCCTATCTTAAGCATTAGAAGTTTACGGGATATAAAATTAATGTTGACTGCTATATTTCTATATGTGAATCCATGAGATTACGTGTCCAGTTTGGAATCAGCAAAGTAGTATAGCTTATCTTTTTACAAAATAGCTTCCTTATCTTTTTACGAAATAATAAGTGGAAAATCTAACATTCACCATCTTCAATTGTAAAAAGCCTTTCAGCGCTTTCAGAGTGGGTCTCAAAATTCCCTTTTCTGTGTGAGCTGACTTGCAATTACTTTGAAAACACTATCTACAATCAGTATTCTACCTTACAGGTGCATCCCACAAGGCGTATCCACAATCAAAGAGCCGGTATGTGGAAGATTCCATTGTTGTCACGCTGAAGCATGCCCCCCACCGTGGGACTGCACATGAACAGGTACTCTTCTTAGAAACACTCAAGTTACAGATGGGCAGCTTCATATTTCTATGCAACCACATCTCAGAGGCAAATATTGTATTTTTCTTACTCCACTACATTTGACTAACAGCTTTAGTTACGGTTCAGATTACAACTATTCATCCCCTTCCTGTCCAGTAAAAGTCATGCATCTCTAAATGTGGTGATTTTGAATATTGTTGAATAAATTGAAGTACTAAATGTTGCTTTATTGGTTATAGGAGAAAAAAATGATCCTACTTCTTCACCTATCTAAGTATATTTTAAGAATGTAGATTAGCCTAAAAATAAACAAATTAAAAACAGAAGTGATTATAGAGATATGTGGTTCTCACAGGACAGCTACTAATGTTTTATGATACACTGCTGTAGATTCAACTACACAACATTAAATAATGACCTGTAAAACCAATAAAAACAGATTTTAATAAAATTAAACCTAGAATAAAAAACTAACATTACTTTAACTTCTTATAATTTCCAAGATAGGCTCTCCCTCTGGATGAATCATTGGATAGTCAAATTATTATAGGAGTATAACGCATACTTTTCCCATCTTCGCTATCTATCTACATATATCTATGGAGAGAGAGAGAAAAAAAAAACACTGAAAGGGAACATTTTACTACGAATGCATATATAGTTAATTAAGCGTTTAAATGCATGACCTTGAGCGTTATTTGTAACGTTAGTGGGATATCCCAGTGTAACGTTAGTGTTCCTGCTTTTACTTAATTCAACAATTTGAACACGTTTTCAATCACTACAGATGATAATATGGTGATAAATGAAAGGAACAAATCTGAACAACGTTGAATGATTGAAGAAACGAGTGACATATGTTACATGTGTAATGTTAAGTTGTGTAAGCTCATGGTGGCTTAACGTTACACCTACTACAACACACCTACACACATAACGCTAACGTTAGCTAACTATAGTTAACTAGCTAGCTTAACTGGTTACGGGTTAAAGTTAATAAATAATTATTGGCGTTAAATTAACCTTCTTTAGCATTAATACTAACGTTAACTTTCCTCGATTCTATGATTCTTACCTTTTAGATGGACTCTGATTTGAAGGTGCCGTCTTTTTCTTTTCTGTATACCACCACGTGCGGCCAGCGGCCAGGGTGGTGAGGAGGAGGACGACCACCAGGAGGACCACCCCGAGTCAGAAGCCTGATTATAATATTCACCAGTGTCATTGCCAAGGCGTTCAACGACGCTGTAGTTAGTTCGCAGCTTCCGATTCGAAAGTTAAGGCGAAAAGTTAAGGGGAACCCAGTGGGAAGGGTACATTGCTGAGTGACTGATTCTCCGTTTTTTGTAATCTGTTGTGGAAGCTGTTATGCATTTCAGGCAAAGCCTTAACGCTGTCTGAAACACTTTTTTAGATTTGAATAAAACTTTATTTTATTAGTTATTTCACTGCTGATTTCATATAGAGCAGGTCCAGTGTTTGGGGGGAGGGGGTTGGTACAGTGTTATTTATTGCTTCAGAGTTTGGTTTTATTGTCTGATTTGATATTTGGAATTACTAAATCTTTGTACTTTATAGCAATAACTAACACAGCAAACAAATTTGCAAGCCTCACTGGTTTTGTTTAGAAACATGATGTCACAAATGTCTGACCAGTTATTTTTAAGAGTTTGACTATCTGTAGCCAAAAGGAGATATGCAGTGGACATTTTTTGTAATTTTGCAATTGCAGCAGGAGGTTGAGTTGTCACACTAATGGAGATTTGTTTGATATACTGTAATGACAAAAGTAGTGTCAGTATCCCAGGAGCTAAAATTTTTGTTAGGGCAATATACTGTGTGCTTTCAGATGACAGCATTTTCTGCACTTGTAGCCAAATGGATGTAACCATCCATGGGACTTAATGAGACAATGTATGTGCTGTTGCCATTGTGAAGGAAATAAAGGAGGCACATTTGGCCGGTTATCTGGACTCTATGTATTTCTTTTAGCTTTTGAGAAAACCAAGCATATAAACCACATTTTTTCTGCTATTAGTAGCAGTGGTGGTGGTGGTAGTTGCAACATAATAATAATAATAATAATAATAATAATAATGACGTTCTGCTAAAGTCCCACAATAACGTCCCGAGGAAGTTCTGCAAAAGTCCCACAATAACGTCCCGAGGACGTTCTGCAAAAGTCCCAAAATAACGTCCCGAGGACGTTCTGCAAAAGTCCCACAATAACGTCGCTGTAACATCCCGAGGACGTTCTGGGAACGTCCCGCAATAATGTCCCCCCGACATAAAGGGAACCCTACACAATGACGTTTAGGGACGTTCGGAGAGGACCTTTACAGGACATTTTGGGGACATTATTTTGTTTGTTGGGGTTACAGCGAAAATCAAGATAATTTAAATGTTTCAAACGTTTACTTGCATTTGACGATATGATGTCACGCACCTCAACAGCTGCATGGGTGAAAACTACATGTAACCTATTTGGTCTGAAACAGGGCTGCAGCCAAGCCGTTGATATTAGACCACTAATTGCCTCTGTTTCGCCGGGTGGGCTAAAAGCAGACTACGTGTAGCCTGTCCAAAGAAGAGCTAAATCATGGCTACAGATAGACCATGTCAATTTAATGACACTTAATAGCTTGTCAATATTATTGACATTGCAAAAATAATGGGATATCATCCATCTCACATGCTGCCTGGGCAAAAACCCACTTTTAATCATTTTTGACTTTTTTGACTAAAAGTCTGTCTACGAGCTAAATCGTATCTACGCACAGGCTGCGTGTAAATCATGTGAAAGAAATGAAACAAAATACTTAGTAATCACTGTAGACCTTGCTTAAATGATGGAATATCATACACATTGCAAGTTATTTCGGCAAACACGTCATGTAACCACATGTAAAGTTATTGCGGCTAGAAGTGGGTTACTCATAGCCGGACTAATCAAATCTATAGTAAACCTAGACGGTGAAATGACGGCTATTGCTTGCTGGGTTATTTTAAGGCGCAAGGCTTTTATTAAGTTACTGTAATAATCCTAGTTCAGGTGACAAGATTTAAGACAAATTACACAGAAAAGATCAGACCTCTCGATGCCCGTGAAACTTTTCTCCCCCAAACAGAACGAAGTGAGCACCTTTGTTTATAGTGTAGAAGTAACGTTAGCTGACGGCGTGTTAGCCGGCAGCTAACGTTACTTCTACATGCAGGCGACACACAGTAATATACACAACAATTGTGCTGCTCTCTTTGCAACAATCCACAACAGCAAAGGGCAAAAGGGCAGGTGCTCAAGCACCCATTGCACCCCCCTTAGCACTTGTCTAATGTTACTACATCAGTTGCTGTGATGATTGCGGCCGGGTCGGTAATGAATGAACCGCCATCCAATACAGCCGAGCTCCAAACATTTCCGTGCGTCCCGTTGTGAACCACGGAATCCGTGATAAACAGCTCGTTTCCGTAGAACAACACTCTGGTTTAATACTTTCTGTTGACTAAATATAGCGCCTGTAAATAAAGCAAAACAAAATTTGCAGCCGCGAGGGAAACACTGTGAGACTGAAAACACTGTGATGCGCAAAAACTGAATTCTACTCGACGATCTAAGTTCAAGCATTTATTTACACTTAAAATATTCACACATAAAAAAATACAACTGGCACTGCAGTTACCAAGGCATAAAAATTGCTGTGTGAGTGCGAAAGTGTGTGATTGCGAGTGCGATCAACAGAAAGTGTTCGCTCCCAGGTTCACCCCCTCTCTCTGTCAAACCCCAAAAAACACAGGTGAACAGGTGAAGCAAACAAATAGACCACCATCACTTCCGCCCAAACCCCGGTGGACACGCCCACCACCTACAATCCGATGCAGTGAATATTATGAATGAGACCATAAACATAGAACACATGGGAGATTTACAGGCTCCTACAGTGTCTGAAAACACACACATATTAATCAAGCTGATGTTGTTGATGTTTGTGTTTCTGGTTTCCTGTTTTATTTTGAAGTTTTTCTTCCCCTTGTGTTGTTTTACTTCCTGTGTCTGTGCTCACTGTTTTTCTGGATTATTGTTTCTTCATCTCAGACTGCCACCTTCAACGCTGAACTGTAAGTTTTTTGTTATTTGTTAATAAATAATGACTCACCAGACCTCCGTCTACAGAGTTTTAGTTTCATATTAGATATTGATCTGTTGTGACTGTCCCTGTCACACTTTATCATTTCTGCCCCAAATTATTATCTAAAAAAGTCTGAAAACTTTAAGAGCTGTGAGGAAACCTCATTTGGTCAGAAAGTGCAGGATGCCTCCCTGCTAACAGCAGGTTGGGCTTTATGTTCATATAGACAATAGAGATTTGTCAACCAGCAGAGATTTTGTTGAACCTTCATTTGTCAGCTTTTAATTCACTGAGTTGCTCAAAGACAAACATTCACAGTTTGGTGAATAATTATTGGATTTCCAGAAAATGTACAATTTCATAGAAACTGACATAAACTGTGGTTTAAGATTTTATCCATATTGCCAAAAACACAACAGCTGCTGCAAAACAGCTGCTCTGAATCCCATCCTAAACAGCAGCATGCCTACCACTAAAACAGCAGAAATTACACTTAAAAAGTACAAAGTGCTAAAGACGTGTTGAGATGCTCTCCCTGTGTTAAACATCCAAACAACAGTCCAAATAAAGATTTAGGAAGAAGACAGCGAGGCGGCTAGAATGAGCTCAGTTCATCTAAAATAATATCTGCTTTGCTTCTGGGATTAAAGCAGAATAATGACAGACATCAACTTCCAGCTCCAAACTAATAAAACACATTTTATTTCCATGTGTTGAAGCCATCACAGTGAACCAGAGCAAGTTGACCAAAACATTTCCCAGCAGCCACTTCTCCCACAGCAGAGTCCAAACAGT
>NC_060161.1:5105040-5107578 GCF_021292245.1 Micropterus dolomieu
CTGATGAGAGAAGAAGACAGAGAGCAGAAGTCATAAATCAGAGTTTACAGAGACTCCCTTCATCAGCTGTCAGTCAGTGATGCAGCACATCCAGTATAAAGACCAGCAGGGACTTCAGTCCTGTTCAGAGCAGAAGCGGAGCGGCTGTGTAGCGTAGCCAGCTTCCTTTCAGCTCTCA
The DNA here is from genome assembly GCF_021292245.1 of Micropterus dolomieu. Classification (NCBI taxonomy): domain Eukaryota; kingdom Metazoa; phylum Chordata; class Actinopteri; order Centrarchiformes; family Centrarchidae; genus Micropterus; species Micropterus dolomieu. The sequence goes on from NC_060161.1 coordinate 5,105,219, forward strand.
TGTTAACGTATTGGAGTGAACACACTGAGACCTGCAGAGACTTTGGCCATCAGCTCCGTTTACTCTGCAGGTTTCACTCAAGTCCACAGTGGAAATAAAGTGCTGAGAGTCCCTGAACGCATCATGACTGCAGACACAGAGAGATATTCACTGCTCACTGTAATGATGGATTTACTGCTGTTAGGGCTCAAAGCTGTTAAAAACCAGCCGCTCAGTCACATTTGAAGATTTCAGCTACTTTGGAAATATTACAGGACAAATCTGTAAATATGGAATCTGTCCTAAAAACATCTGGACCATATATATGATGTTAAAGGTCCTACAACAGCTAAACATCAGCTGTGCTTACTGGACTTCAGCAGAGGTTCTGCTCTGTAGAAAGACCACATGGTTACTAAATGTAATGATGGTTCTCTGAAAAAAGAGCCAGTGATTTGCAGGCTTCAGTCAGACTGATCTCAGAGCTGTGACAAAGATGAACTGATCAGTAGTTTAGTGTTGAAATGAGAGAACAAACACTTTGAGATCAGATTTGATGGTCCGGCAGTTTGATGAATGAGGACCACTGTCTCTATACATGTTGTGATGCTGTCAGCTGGAATCCAGCTTTATTTCCTGGAGACATGAACACAACAACAACAGTCGTCTTCACATCAACTCAAACACATGATCACTGCCTGTTCTCTCTCTGTCTTTCTGTCCAATCCTGAAGCCTGTCACCATTCTCCTCTCACAGCTTCACTGAGGAAAGCAGCCGCTGAGAAGGTTGGAGGTTTACAGGAAATACTGGATCTCTGCTTTGATACTGCGTCTAGTACAATACTGCTGAAACCAGCATGGACTGACTCCAAACCTCTACTGACCTCAGAGTCTCCAGTCTGTAGTGTGGACTCTTCTTCAGATCAGACAGCAGCTTCACTCCTGAACACAGCTGCTTGTTGTTCCTCAGCTCCAGCTCTCTCAGATGGGAGGGGTTGGACTTCAGAGCTGAGACCAGAGAAGCACAGCTGATCTCTGACAAACTGCAGCCCCTCAATCTGAATAAAGAATAAATGATGGAGATAAAAATCCATTTCAAATCCAATCAGATGTGTTCAGGTTTTAAATGTGGAGCTCAACATTACTATGTCCTGATCAAAATATTAAGTTCAGGGTTCCATCATTTGTGTCCAGGCCAGTTTCATTCGTTGTTTTTTTAAAAATTATTCTGTTGAACGACAAGTCATAAGCAATGTCTGAATTTCATCAGTTTAATTTCAGTACATTTTTATCAGTTTCAGGTTATTTCAAGGACCATTGTGGGTTTTTCTTTCTTTAACAGAACGTACCAACAGTTTTGCTGCTGCTGTAACCTCATCATCTTTTCAAGTACAAATCACCAAACACATCACTGCTGGGTCAGATTGGAAGCTTACAGTCGTGTCTCTGTGTCTATATGTCTATGAAGATTCTCAGTCATCCCGGTCATAGTTATCCAACGAAGGTTAAAATCAAGAACAACTGGACTTGGTTGAAGATACTGGAAGACGTTTCGTCCCTCATCCAAAGGACTTCTTCAGTTCTGACTGACTGCCATGCTTCTGTCTGTAGAATCCACCGTTGTACTGGAAGTAGGTGGTGTTTAGACAGAGGTCGAGTAATTTGCAGATTTGGTCAGGGCTGAGGCTAGTTCTGTTGTCCAGGGTGTTGTCTTGTGTTAGCCGTTTCCTAACGGTTTCAACTGCCTCTATGGTGGGGATGCAGGTGAACAAAGAAGTCACGTCATAGGATACCATGGTTTCATCTGGATCCAGTTTTAGTCCTCGAACTTTGTTTACAAAGTCAATAGAGTTTTGGATGTGGTGAGGCGTGTTTCCCACCAATGGAGCTAAGATGGTGGAAATGTGTTTGGCAATGTTGTAGGTGACCGAGTTAATGCTGCTGATTATCGGCCTGAGTGGGGCTCCTTCTTTGTGTATCTTGGGTAGTCCATAAATGCATGGAATGTTTTATCAATCTTTATACTTTTTCATCTTCACTTGCAGGCCCCTGTGTTTTGTCCCCATCGGATTAAAGATGAACAAATATATTTCAAATGTAATGTAGGCTACAGCCGAATCCACAGATTCCACCACTTGATCCTCCCTCAGAACATGGAAGTTTAGTAAATGATGAATAAAATGTTATTGTGTTCACTTCTGGAAACTTTTCACCGCTCCGACTCAGGCTGTTCTCTTTTGAAGATAAATGTGCAGATTCTGCAAATACATGCATTAATATTTCTTGATCTGACAGCTGATTCAGAACGCTGCTGCTCGAGTCCTCACTAAGACCAACAAAGTGGATCACATCAGTCCAGTTCTGAGGTCTTTACACTGACT
>NC_060161.1:5107598-5110267 GCF_021292245.1 Micropterus dolomieu
AGGGACTTTGTCATTGTGTTATTGTGGATCATCCAAATGTCAGCACAACATTCATACACCTATTCATGTCAACACAGATCAATAACAGTGGGCCAAAATACCTGAAGAAGTTTCACTGAGAGTTACAGAAATCAACTGATTGCAGTGACGACCTTTGAAGGTTGTGCAACAAAATAATATGTTCAGGGTTCCATCTTTTTTGTCCAGACTAGTTTCATTAGTTTGTTTTTAAAAAATGATTCAGTTGAACCACAACTCAAAAGCAATGTCTGAATTTCATCAGTTACATTTCAGTACATTTTTATTTATTATTCATTTAGTCAGTTTCAAGTTATTTTAGGGCCCATTGTGGGTTTTTCTTTCTTTAACAAAAGGTACCAACAGTTTTGCTGCTGCTGTAATTTAACCTCATCATCTTTTCAAGTGCAAATCAGCAAACACATCACTGCTGGGCCAGATTGGGAGCTTACAGCCGTGTCTCTGTGTCCATACAGTTTTTCAATCTTTATATTTTTCATCTTCACTTGCGGGCCCCTGTGTTTTGTACCCATCAGATTAAAGATGAACAAATATATTTCAAATGTAATGTAGGCTACAGCCGAATCCACAGATTCCACCACTTGATCCTCCCTCAGAACATGGAAGTTTAGTAAATGATGAATAAAATGTTATTGTGTTCACTTCTGGAAACTTTTCACCGCTCCGACTCAGGCTGTTCTCTTTTGAAGATAAATGTGCAGATTCTGCAAATACATGCATTAATATTTCTTGATCTGACAGCTGATTCAGAACGCTGCTGTTCGAGTCCTCACTAAGACCAACAAAGTGGATCACATCAGTCCAGTTCTGAGGTCTTTACACTGACTTCCTGTCAGAGAGCTGATTTTAAAATCCTGCTGTTGGTTTATAAAACACTGAACAGTTTAGGGCCAAAATACGCTGCTGATCTTCTGCTACGTAAAGAACCATCCAGACCTCTCAGGTCGTCTGAGATCAGGTCTGCTGAAACTCTCAGTTCTTTTAAATCCAGGCTGAAGACTTTCTGCTGCTGCCTTTTATTCAGTCTAATTTAAGAAGTTTGATTAATATCTTTCTCTGCACTGTAACTTTAACTCTGCTGTTTTATCTCCTTTTTTATTTAACTGTTTAATTTATTTCATTCTTGTTTTATATTTTCCTGTGTTGCAGTTTGAATCACCTTGTTGTTGAAATGTGCTGTACAAAGAAACGTGTCTTGCCCTACAGCCACAGGATTAAAATGGAGGCCCCGCCTTTTATTGACCTGTTGCCATGGTGAAACATAGAATCAAAGCTCCTTTGATAATGACGTTTTTATTCACCACACCAGCTGAACTCAAAGAGAACTGACTCAGTTAATTGAACTGACTCTGATCAGCTGTTTTGTAGTTTTCCATCACAGGGTTCATCAGCTCAGAGAGGAAAACATGCAGTTCAAGAACAGTTAATTTGACCATTTTTCACAACTTTACAACAAAAGCGTTACTTAGTGGCCAATTGCCAACAGGAAGTAACAGGTGTTGTTCAGACAGAATTAAGTGGAGATGTGACATTAACTTCCTGTTTTGTTTACAACCTACTGAAATTTCTTACTTTAACGTGCACATGTTTTTAGATTCCCAAAATTCTTTAAATAATTTTTGATCAAAATGGTGCCTTTAGAGACATAGGGCCTGTGTGTGAGTAAACTATACTACTACTACAATTGCACATGCAATATTTTAGAATGCACACACAATTTAGTACTCTTTATGCGGAAAGTTAGTAAATCGGGCCCTAAGTGCAGAGTTTTGTGCAGATGGGATTCACCTCTTCCAGATCATTAAAATTCTATACGGCGTGGGCGTGGTCTATATCACCAGTTACAGATAAGGAAACACGTGCATGTAAAGTTTTTGAAGGTGCGATGTATTATGTGAGAGTTAGAGGCCAGAATGTGTTTACGTTTGACTGTAGCGCCACCTACTGGTGGACAGCAATCTGAACCAGCCCTGTCATTGTCATTACTAGGCCCAGCTCCCGCGGGTCTGGACCCCTAAAAATCTGAGTGGTATCGATAGGGCCACCACTGGTACTGGGAGCCACTCTGCCTTTAATGCGTGGTCTCCAGGTCCCTTGGGATTGGACCCCTAATGACTCATATCACATCTACAATAGTAACAGAGAGTCAGTGAACTGACCCCAGAGTCTCCAGTCTGCAGTGTGGACTCTCCAGAAAATCACACAGCAGCTTCACTCCTGAATCCTGCAGCTTGTTGTGACTCAGCTCCAGGTCTGTCAGATGGGAGGGGTTGGACTTCAGAACTGAGACCATAGAAGCACAGCTGATCTTTGACAAACTGCAGCCCCTCAATCTGAATAAAGAATAAATTATGTAACTTCAAAAAGATATTTCCATTTCATAGGACTGAACACATCAGAATACAAAAGCACACAGTGACGACATACAATGACAGACAACAGTACTCTCAGGCCAGTTCATTAAGGCCCATTGTAGAGATGGTGTAGCTTCTGGATCATCAAATGCACTTGGATGGTGTTAAAAGCAGAGCTGAAGTCCACAAAGAGGATCCTGAAAATGGTTCCTGGGGAGTCCCGGTGCTGGAGGAGGAGGAGGTGCAGCTGGGGGGGGGGGGGGGGGGGGGGGGGGG
>NC_060161.1:5110287-5118179 GCF_021292245.1 Micropterus dolomieu
GGGGGGGGGGCAACAGGCAGGATGGTGTTTAGCAACAGGCCCTTCATTAATGAGGGTGTGAGTGCCACAGAGCAAAAGTGGTTGACCTCTGTGGCTGGGGATTTTAGGCACAGGGATTATGGTGGCAGTTTTCCAGAGGGTAGCTACTGTGGCAGTCTGGTAGGATTCACAGAAGAGTGGTTGGGAAAGTGATGAGTTCCAGGGTGCAGGTCTTTAGCACACTTGCCGGGATGTCGTCAGGCCCAGGGGCCCTGCTTAGTTGGCTTGGATCTGAAGGAGGAGGGGCTGCCTTTGTGGAACATGAGGAGGGAAGGGGACACGTTCCACCTCCTTTCATATAGGTACCTCTCCTCCGCTCTTCTCCCCGTGTCATGCTTTGTTCTAATTAGAGACTTCTCCTTTGTTTCTGATGCTCTTTTTAATTGGACAGTAGTTCCACTTTTCCAATGGTGTAAAGAGGGGCCCTCCTCCCCTTCCTGCTGAGCCATGTTACAGTTAAAAACGCTCTAGTTCTACTCAGCTATGTGTCCGCTTCATTGTCAGCTTTTTTTGTGTGATGAAGATTTATCCTTTATTACTTTAGCATGTTCCCTGAAGTTTTTATTAGTTGTTGTCTTTAATTGGATCTGGTTGTATTTAATTGTTGTGTTTTTGATAAGAATCCAAGCCCTATTGTAGCTGAGCAGTTAGCCAGTGTGTTGGGGATCCTAAATCTAGTTGCACTTTTTCCTGACTGCAGTGAACGTTCCATTATCCAGGGCTGCTGGTATCTCGCCACAGGGCAGCTGAAAAGGAGGACTGTGGCCACAGAGGAACTCATCACTCACTCATCATCAGCCACTTATCCTGTGTACCAACCAGCCAACATCGGGCAAAAGGCACGGTCCACCCTGGACAGGTCAGCAGCCCATCGCAGGGCCACACATATACAAACAACCACTCATACTCACACCTAAGGACAATTTAGAATCATTAGTTAACCTAGCCTGCATGTGATTGGACAGTGGGAGGAAGATGCAGCACCCGGAGAGAATAATAATAATAATAATAATAATAATCCTTATTTGTAGAGCACTTTTCAAAAACAAGTTACAAAGTGCTTTAACAAGTGTAAAGAATAATACAAAAAAACAAGATAAGAGCATGAAAATTTAATATAAAATTAGTAAAAAACAATAAAATAAAGTCAAATAAGATCGGGAAAAGCTCTCCTATAAAAGTATGTTTTAAGAAGGGACATAAAAGAGTTCACTGACTCAGCCGACCTGATTTCCTCGGGCAGGCTGTTCCAGAGCCTCGGGGCCCTGACAGCAAACGCTCTGTCCCCTTTAGTTTTCAGTCGAGACTCTGGAACAGACAACAGACCTCTGCCCGAGGATCTCAAGGTACGTGCTGGTGCGTATGGGACTAAAAGGTCAGAACCCACAGAGACACTCAGCAGAGAAGGAAAAAATCGTGTCTGACCCCAGAGTCTCCAGTCTGCAGTGTGGACTCTCCAGAAAACCACACAGCAGCTTCACTCCTGAATCCTGCAGGTAGTTGTAGCTCAGGTCCAGATGTCTCAGATGGGAGGGGTTGGACTTCAGAGTTGAGGCCAGAGAAGCACAGCTGATCTCTGACAACCTGCAGTCCTCCAAGCTGAATAAAGAATAAATGATGTAACTTTAGCAGACAATGTTCCTGCTTGAAATCATTCAGTGTTTAATAATCTGTTCAGAGCTGAAGAAGGTTTAGAATGGAGAAGTTTAGAAAACAGAAACTCCAAACACCTGAACCCAACAGGATGCAGGTTCAAACTGTAAAATACAAAAAGGTAAAAAGAGCTCTCATTAATATTAATGACAACGTGCTGCTACATAAAGATGGAGTGACTTCACCTCTTAAACTCTGCAGCTCCACCAGTGGCTCCATCTATACAAACTCATGTTGTGCAGCCAAACACAAAGAAAAACCCACAGAAACTGATTTAAGATTCAATGTTGGAAAAAGCAAATACTGAATATATTTGTTATTGTCTCATTATGTATTTATTCATTGTATTTCTGTATTTTAGTATTTATTTAAACAAAAAGATGATGTGTAATATAAGATGAAGATCAGGAGTTTAAGAGTTTCAGAGTGAATTATCCAGTGGAGATTTTTCTTGTTATTCTAAAGGAAGATGGTCTTTTCATCAAACTGAGCCGTCTATTCAGCAGTAAGTAATACAAATAGTTATTGTCTGATAGAGCTCTGGCTGCAGGAAACATGCTCATTTACATTCATTACCCACATTGTAATGATACAAAGCTGGATTAAAATCAGAAAAGTTTCTCTTTAAGCTTTTAAATGTGGAGCATTGCTCTGCCACAGTCAATGGACTAAACCACTGAAGAAGAAAATAGACTTCAGCATTAAGATACTCAGTGTGGATCAGTATAATATCACCCTTATGTTTGCACTTTAGTGTCACCACAACTTTCACATCATATTAATCTCAGCACAGAAGTAAAAAATGGTGTCTGACCCCAGAGTCTCCAGTCTGCAGTGTGGACTCTCCACAAGATCAGACAGCAGCTTCACTCCTGAATCCTGCAGCTTGTTGTCAGTCAGCTCCAGCTCTCTCAGATGGGAGGGGTTGGACTTCAGAGCTGAGACCAGAGAAGCACAGCTGATCTCTGACAAACTGCAGCGCCACAATCTGTATAAAGAATAAATGATGGAGATAAAAATCCATTTCTAATCCAATCAGATGTGTTCAGGTTTTAAATGTGGAGCTCAACATTACTATGTCATAAAATGAGTAGAGGGACTTTGTCATTGTGTTATTGTGGATCATCATAATGTCAGCCTTCTACAGACATCATCCAAATGTCAGCACAACATTCATACACCTATTCATGTCAACACAGATCAATAACATGCTGCTGATCACAGGCCAGTCTGTGTGTGCAAGCCTCCTTGATCCTCGATCCCCGAGGTGCACATTAGGAATTGAGATTTCTTTCAAGATGGCACACTGAGATTGATTTCTGGGTCATAGGCAGAAGGATGGAGAATTGAGGAGGCACACATTAGGGAAATGAGAAAGGCCCAGAGACACACAAGACAGGAGGGAACCTGGAAAAACACTGCAGAAACCCAGAAAACAGCTGGAGTCAGATTCAAGACAGAAAGTAACAAAAGTATACTGTGTGTTGTGTGTTCTAAAGGATCAATATCAGTGATCAGACATTATTTGTAAAAACACATTGAAACCATCAGAAAGCAAAGCAATATTTCTACTTCAACAAGTATACTTGTTAGGAACAAATATTAGTTCAGAGGATCTTCTATATACAGATCTGACCATTTATCAAAAATTTGAAATATTCATTTACTTTAACGACTAACAGTGGACATTTTCTACAGTTTCATTAAGAAACAAGTCTTTGTGACTGCAGACTAAATTTAGTATAAGAAACATGAAAATATGAACAAAAGAACATTTACAACTTTGTGGATGGAAGTTATGTATGAACAGAAATTAGCTTCAATAATTAAACATATAAGATCTACAAGAGTAACAGAGAGTCAGTGAACTGACCTCAGAGTCTCCAGTCTGCAGTGTGGACTCTCCAGAAAACCACACAGCAGCTTCACTCCTGAATCCTGCAGCTTGTTGTTACTCAGCTCCAGCAGCGTCAGATGGGAGGGGTTGGACTTCAGAGTTGAGGCCAGAGAAGCACAGCTGATCTCTGACAAACTGCAGTCCTCCAAGCTGAATAAAGAATAAATGATGTAACTTTAGCAGACAATGTTCCTGCTTGAAATCATTGAGTGTTTAATAATCTGTTCAGAGCTGAAGAAGGTTTAGAAAGTAGAAGTTTAGAAAACAGAAACTCCAAACACCTGAACCCAACAGGATGCAGGTTCAAACTGTAAAATACAAAAAGGTAAAAAGAGCTCTCATTAATATTAATGACAACGTGCTGCTACTTCAATAAAGACATAGTGACTTCACCTCTTAAACTCTGCAGCTCCACCAGTGGCTCCATCTATACAAACTCATGTTGTGCAGCCAAACACAAAGAAAAACCCACAGAAACTGGTTTAATTCCACTCAAGATCCTGTTAAACAGTTAAACTAGGCAGGGCCGTCACATCATTAACTCTGAACATATTTATTACTGCTCTAAATCCTATGCCTACATTTCTGGCCCATTATAGCCCCACTTTAATCGGATGATAACTGAAACAAAAGACAATTCTAAATTTCCAGCTAACATGAACACAGCCATGATTTCAGTCCTCCTAAAACCTAATAAAGATCCAACTCTACCATCAAGTTACCGCTCCATATCTCTCATTAGTGTAGATATATCCACAGAGTAGAAAAAGTCATTGCATCCATAATCCATCCAGACCAAACTGGTTTCATCAAACACCGACACGCACACAGCAACATACGCAAATTGTTTAACTTAATGCCTTACTCATCATTACAAGAAGCAAGAACTATCATAAACACACTAGGTGTTGAAAAAGCTTTTGATAGGGAAAACTGGAAATTTCTGTTTTCCATATTAAAGCAATTTGGCTTTGGGGAATCATTTATTAATTGGATTAAAATGCTATATACCACACCAACAGCCACCATCATTACTAATGATATCAAAAAGCTTCACACTTCAAAGGGGCACTAGACAAGGATATCCACTCTCCCCCTCTCTATTTACTATTTTCATTGATTCATTAGCAGCAGCCATCTGTCAGAAAACCTGTGTATGTGTGTGTGTGTGTGTGTGTGTTTGTATGTATATACACGCACACACACACACACACACACACACACACACACACACACACACACATATATGTACATATAGCCCCTTTAAAGGAATTCAAACGCCAAATGTACATCATTAGATTAGTCTTTATGCAAATTATATTTTACTGTTCCTACAAGAACCGCTGCCATCATTACAAGAAACAATAAAACTAATTGAAACATTCTCCAAAATTTCAGAATACTCTATTGATTGGGAAAAATCATCTATTCTTCCACTTCAAAGTAATAGCTGGGATGTGGCAGCCCATTCATCACCTATCCCATTATGCTCAAGACACAATAGGTATCTAGCCATTAGAGTTTCCCCCAAGCTGTCAGAGCTATTCGGTCTCAACTTTCACCATTACTTAAAACAATAAATGACAATCTTCAGCGCTGGATGAACCTACCAATATCCATTATAGGCAGAATATCTATAATCAAAATGACAATACTCCCTAAAATAAACTATCTATTCTCAATGATCCCGACACAACGCACTCTCACCTAGTTTAAACAATTAGACAAAATTTTATTGGATGCAAAACACCAAGGATAAAACTGATTACTATGTGTAAAGTAGGAGGTTCAAAGGGTACATTTTCTATTGTCATTGGGGGCATCAGTCAGGATGCATAGAAGCAAGCTAGGAAACTTGGAATTTGTCCATCAAGGAAATAATGAAAGATAAACATCTATGCTAAGTTTTCATAAACATGGTCATAAGATAAAACAAAAGGGTAAATGAACTATGTATGAACAGAAATTAGGTTAAATTGTTAATTAAACATATCAGATCTCGACTAGTAACAGAGAGTCAGTGAACTGACCCCAGACCCTCCAGTCTACAGTGTGGACTCTCCAGAAAACCACACAGCAGCTTCACTCCTGAATCCTGCAGCTTGTTGTCACTCAGCACCAGCTCTCTCAGATGGGAGGGGTTGGACTTCAGAGCTGAGGCCAGAGAAGCACAGCTGATCTCTGACAAACTGCAGTTCCACAATCTGAATAAAGAATAAATGATATAACTTTAGAAGATGTTCCTGCTTGAAATCATTGAGTGTTTAATAATCTGTTCAGAGCTAAAGAAGGTTTAGAATGGAGAAGTTTAGTCAATGGAAACTCCAAACACCTGAACCCAACAGGATGCAGGTTCAAACTGTAAAATACAAAAAGGTAAAAAGAGCTCTCATTAATAATGACAACGTGCTGCTACTTCAATAAAGACATTGTCACTTCGCCTCTTAAACTCTGCACCTCCACCAGTGGCTCCATCTATACAAACTCATGTTGTGCAGCCAAACACAAAGAAAAACCCACAGAAACTGATTTAAGATTCCACTCAAGATCCCAAGTTTCCAAAGATGCCAAATATGTCAGGATGAACTTTAGGGAAAAGTGAACAAAAGATATCTACAATATTTCTTTTAGGAATAGTGGCGTCATCAAATCAAAGCTTCTTCACTTTAAACTATTCAGTCAGTATAAGCATCATATAGCTTCAGAACAATGTTGGAAAAAGCAAATACTGAATATATTTGTTTTTGTCTGATAGTTGAAATAGAGATTATTTCTGTATTTTATTATCATTTATTTAAACAAAAACATGATGTGGAATATAAGATGAAGATCAGGAGTTTAAGAGTTTCAGTTTGATCTCAGTTTCACGAGTGCTTCTCTCTAGGTGCGAATGTTGGTAGAAGCGGCCATGTAAAAAAAGAAGTCCAATCTGTAGTTTGAACAACAGCCTAGAGCCAACAAATGAGCGGGGAGCTCTGGGTGCAGGAAACATGCTCATTTACATTCAATTACCCACATTGTAATGAAACAAAGCTGGGTTAAAATCATAAAAATTTTCTCTTTAAGCTTTTAAATGTGAAGCTCAACATTGCTCTGCCATAGTCAATGGACCAAACCACTGAAGAAGAAAATAGACTTTAGCATTAAGATCCTCAGTGTGGATCAGTTTAATATCAGCTTTATGTCTGCACTTTCGTGTCACCACAACATTCATACATCATATTAATCTCAGCACAGAAGGAAAAAAATGGTGTCTGACCTCAGAATCTCCAGTCTACAGTGTGGACTCTCCAGAAAACCACACAGCAGCTTCACTCCTGAATCCTGCAGGTAGTTGTAGCTCAGGTCCAGATGTCTCAGATGGGAGGGGTTGGACTTCAGAGCTGAGGCCAGAGAAGCACAGCTGATCTCTGACAAACTGCAGTCCTCCAAGCTGAATAAACAATAAATGGAGATAAAGATCCATTTCTAATCCAATCAGATGTGTTCAGGTTTTAAATGTGGAGCTCAACATTACTATGTCCTAATCAATGAGCTTTTCCCTAAAATGAGTAGAGGGACTTTGTCTTTGTGTTATTGTGGATCATCATAATGTCAGCCTTCTACAGACAACATCCAAATGTCAGCACAACGTTCATACACCTTTTCATATCAATACAGATCAATAACATGCTGCTGATCTCAGGCCAGTCTGGAATAAAGATCAAATCAGACATATTGGTACTTTTGTTACTTTCTGTGTTGAATCTGACTCCAGCTGTTTTCTGGGTTTCTGCAGTGTTTTTCCAGGTTCCCTCCTGTCTTGTGTGTCTCTGGGCCTTTCTCATTTCCCTAATGTGTGCCTCCTCAATTCTCCATCCTTCTGCCTATGACCCGGAAATCAATCTCAGTGTGCCATCTTGAAAGAAATCTCAATTCCTAATGTGCACCTCGGGGATCGAGGATCGAGGAGGCTTGCAGAGGAACTTCAAGCGAGGATACACTAGTGTTCCTTTGTGGAAGCCTTTTGGCAACCATGACGTTTAAAAGAGGCATGACACGCAGCTGGAATATATAACCCATGGTGGGAGAAAGACTCTACAGTGTTCCTCTGTATTTATAACTTTTTTCTTCACCGATGTCTATGAAGATTCATCCAGGTCATAGTTATCCAACGAAGGTTAAAGTCAAGGGCAACTGGACTTGGTTGAAGATACTGGAAGACATTTCGTCCCTCATCCAAAGGACTTCTTCAGTTCTGACTGACTGGCAGGGAAACTCAGCTATTTAACCTCAGTGGGGTCGTTTGCCAGGGTCATCGATA
>NC_060161.1:5118279-5127131 GCF_021292245.1 Micropterus dolomieu
TTGTTGAGTTTCCTGGGAAGTGATGAAAGGACAGCATTGTAAGTGGGGGATAAGTGGTGGCGTAGACCCCCTCCCCTGTTCAATGACGGCTTCTCAACCCTGGTGTAGATGGCTTCCTTGACACCTCTTTCAAACCATCCATCTTCTCTGTCTAAAATGTGCACCTGGTGGTCCTCAAACGAGTGTCCTCTGTCCTTCAAATGTAAGTAGACTGCAGAGTCTTGACCTGAGGAGTTGGCCCTTCTGTGTTGAGCCATGCGTTTGTGTAGTGGTTGTTTAGTCTCCCCAATATACAGGTCTGTGCATTCCTCACTGCATTGGACCGCATACACTAGATTGCTTTTCTTGTGTTTGGGTGTGCGGTCTTTGGGGTGGACCAGCATCTGTCTTAGTGTGTTCTTGGGTTTAAAAAACACAGGGATGTTATGTTTGTTGAGTGAGTGTTGGGATGAACACCCTCAGATTGGTACGGGAGTATGAAAGGACAGCCAGGAAAATTGCAGACTACAGGAACCACCTACGATTCAACCTGAGATGCCGACAACACAAACTTATTCCCAACAGCCTACACTTAGGCTGCACGGTAAAAGGACACAGAGCCGGAATAATCCTGGAGAAAGCACAACACCAGCTACTGAACGAGAGAGTGAGACAGATACACTTCACAATTGAAGCCCTGAACAAAGAAATGGACAACATACACCACAAACTAGAAACATATCTGCCCAGTACAGCACTGGGAAAGGTCATGGACTTCATCAAGAAAGCACAGCTATCTCAGCACAGTTGACTTTGTTCTGGTAGTCAGCTGTGTTAAGTACTACCGTGCATCTTCTTTTGTCAGCAGGTAGGATAGTGATGTTTTGATCCTTGCTCAGAGATGTCACAGGCTTCCTTTCTTGGATGGTGAGGTTGGAAGGGGGGGCCTTTGCATTAGAAAGGGCTGCAGATACCTTTAGTCTGAGCTGTTCCGCTTCTGTTTCTGTTAATTTGTTTATTCCTAATGGCCGATTCTGTGGCTGTGATGAGGTCTACTATCGGTAGTTGCTGTGGTGTAATGGCAGAGTTTAATCCTTTGGCCAGAACGTCTTTCTCTGGTTGGGTGAGTTCCCTATCTGACAAGTTTTTCACCCATCTGTTGTCTGTTTCATGTGTTGTGGTGTTGTCCTTTCTCCTCCAAGACAATTCTCCTGTTCTGTTTTTTCTTCACCGTTTGTGTAGCGCCTCATAAAGCATTGTTCTAATCGCATTCCTTAATGTCATTTCACTTTGATATCACTAATGTTGTTAGTGTTGAATGTGATGTGTGGATGTAGCAGGATCTTAAAAATGAACACTAAATAATGTCTGGGTGAAACAGGGTCAATCTCCATTAAGAGAGACTCTAGGCGCATTTAAGCACCAGGCACAGCAGCATAACTTAATATTTAAATCTCAGTCGGTCAAGATCTAATGATAATTCATGTTCTGTGTTCTTCTCCACATCCAAAGGTCTCACACTCAGTCCAGGTCCATACAGTGAAACATTTTAATAGATCTGTATCGACCCTTTTCAAAAATCTTATTACTGTTATGTATATCTATGTTGTTTTGTCCAACTCAACATGCTAGCTTTACAGTGCTACTTTCCTTTACAAAAGCCTGCAGTGCAAAGTTTGTGCTTGTATATAGGTGAAAATTAAGATTGTGTGAATGTGAAAAGTGATTTGGGCACACTGATGCAAGCGACTGACACATGGTTGGCAAAACATATATTGTAACTAACCATTAACAGATCTGTTATCTCCCTGCTCTTCTTCTGTCTTTTTTTTCAGCAAAGATCAGTATAACGAACACTCAACTAGTAGTTTCAGCAGATGGATAGGTCTTGATTTCAATTTCAAGAGTCAAATTTTTTTATGATAAACATTCATTCATATCCTAAATTCTTCATGTTTCTGAACTTTATATTTTTCAATCAGGATCTTCAGTTTTGGGATGTAGATGCTTGTGTAAAATAAGGTGTGTCGAATGTATAAGGCTATAGCTGCATCATAAAAGTGTGCCAGGTAGGCTTGTGCCGATTAGCGATTGGATTGGCTATCGATGATCAAAGGGATGATCAGCGATTTATTTATTTATCGCGTTTATCATGCATCGATATTAACTAATTCACTATCAGAACTAAGATGACATAAAAAACGTCTCTTGAATCTGCACCCCACTGCAGTGTTTCCCCATTCAGTGGTGTATTTGTGGCACCACGACACATCACAATATCAATGATGACCGCCACGTATTAAATACTATTTAATATGAGTAAAATCATAATTCATTGTGGAGCTGTGCATAGATTCGCTCAGCACCTCTGCTTGCTTGCTCCCCCTCTCACAAACACATGTGAGGTTAGCATGCACTCACACCGCCAAAGTTACACGGTAATTCTGTGGGAAACACTACTGTGCATTTACCGATGTATCTGGTGATTTCTCTTAAAGGTAATAAGCCTGGAATTCCACTGGCATGCTGCAACGATCAGATTGCCAATCGGTGATCTCAAGTAGCCATGATTAGACGATATGAAAACAGAGAAGATCGCTCAACCCTAGTGCCAGGTATATATTTAATCAACATTCAAATAAAAAAGTATTGGGTCAGACTTGCATTAGCAAAGAACTCTGGCTCAGCCAAAAATCGACAGCATATTTGCAACATCCCTAGTACATAGAGAAAAAAACCCAGCACAGTCTGCAAAGTGTACATATATATTGTTTTTTAGCTTTTTGTTCTTCTGCCTTGTTTCACTACAGCAAACACAAGACATCAATGTGGAGCAGACTGCAGTTCTTCAATGTCGGTGCTGCTTCAAGAAGACGACACAGAGCTGTTCTACACCTGTACAGCCTACTACCTGCAATAGTAGGCTGAGCATTTAATGGAAGATTTATCAAAACCAACATTAGAATTCTCTATCTGAACTCATTTTATATGAAATTGATTAGGGTTTATTGATTCTCCAAATGTTTTGGTTCAGACGCACTCAGTTGGAAGACAATAAAATAGGTTTATGGTGTAATATTTACAAAAAAATAGGCCTACTGCTTGCCCTAACTGCGGCCAAAATCGGCAGGTGGGACAAAAAAATCGGAATCGGCCAGGTAAAATCCAATCGGTGCTTCTCTAAAGTTGTTTATTACAAATCAAGACCAAATGTCAGACGTGGTACTGAATGACGCCAGCACCAACAGGTGTGTTCACTGTTGCTCTACATGGTCCTTTCTGTAAAATATCCTCGCCTTTTAACCCAATACAAGATAGCGTCTCTTCCTGTGTGTTTCTCTGCATGTGTAAATGAGTCTTCTAACATGTGAGGCTGTGACAATAGCCGGTTACTGTCTGTGCCACTGTGTGTGTAAAACACCCTTAGACTGTGTGTACCGTTAAAGGCAGGGTAGGCAAGTTGCTTCTGAAACACTTTTTGTCATATTTGTTGAAACTGTCTATATACACCAATTATTAATAATAATTTGTTACTGCATCGCTAGCAAACATAGCTACCTACTTAGCATAGAGCTAACTGTTACTACGAGTGCAGGCTGATGTAGGAGCCAGAGTAGAGACGATGAATTATATCTAGCTGTAGGTGAGCTGGAAAACAGCAGTGCGAGCTGTGTTTTTTGGGCTTTACATAAGAATAGTCATTAAACATGGGTTTTTAACTACGAAATTAAAAAAATCTTTATTTTTATTTAATTTGCTGGAGGGGTGAATTTGGCCCATGTGCCAATACTTGTCTACACTGGTCTAAACACTAACTGTACTGTGATCTGACCTGAGAGTTTCCAGCGTACAGTGTGGGCTCTCCAGTCCAGCAGACAGCAGCTTCACTCCTGAATCCTGCAGGTTGTTTTTACTCAGGTCCAGATCTCTCAGACTAGAGGACTGGGAGCTGAGAACTGAGGACAGAGCTTCACAGCATCTCTTTGAGAGGTAACAGCCACTCAGTCTGAAGAGACAATAATCAACACAAATTAAAATGTTGTTATTATGTTGTTATACAATTATTGTGTCATTGATTGAGTCTGGACCGAAGTACAATCAGAAAGTACACTTCAACAACTATTGGACCTGTATTTTATCTGTGAATCAAAAATTAAAACAGTAAAGCTGAAAATTCTGCTTCATCTAGATGGTAACCCACACTGGCTAAAATCCTTGCTTGTTCTAGTCTAAAGATTAAATTTGCAGTGAAACGAATTTCTCTGAAGAAGTTCATCTTTATGCTGTTCAGTACAGGTGCATCTAAAAATATTTAAAACAAAAATCAAAATTTTTGAGCTGCTGGGCATTTATTAAACTTTGCCATCAGATTTCAAATCCAAATTATAAGCCCCAAATGAAAGCCTTTGAAATTTTATTTTGTTGATGTAAAACTCAAGTACGGTTTGTGCGCCATTTAAATGGCAGACCTACACTACTTGGCATGCATACAATTTGTGTGACCTGGGGCCTCATGTATAAACGCTGCCTACGCACAAAGGTTACGTACGCTGGTTTTCATGCACACTTTGATGTATAATAATGAATGTGGGAAGAATAGGTATAATTATGCCTCTCACAATTTTAATTTTACATTGTTTCACAGGTTAGTCATTAGCCGCGTAAGCACAGAGGAGAGGGCAGTTGTTGTGCTGAATTTTAGATGCCTGGTGAGAATTGCATGCACCTCGCGGGGAGTAACGGTCATGTATGCTGAGAAAAGAGGTGGAAGCAAATCTTGGCTGGTAGCCTACATGATCTGATTTGTTGAATTATGGACCCAACTCTTAAGGTCCTTTTCAGACACTTTGCTGTGCGCAATGATTAAATGCGGTTACATATATTAGCTGAATCTCAAGGATTGCTACTTCTAATAAATGTAATAAAATATTAATGACTCTAAACGTTCATTAAAGATATATTTTAAATCCATCCCCACAAAGAATATTATAGCATTTAAAAGCAGTATTTGGAGGTCCATGCAATTCTCACCAGGCATGCAAAACTCAGCATAACACCAGACTTTATGCCATGTCTCATGGTCGGCTGTGCTGTTGAACTGCCAGCATAAGGCCAGGATAATGTCAGGTGGAAAGATGCAGGCTCGCCCAGATATTATACGTAAATATATCTACAGAGTCCTTTTCAGACTTTAACTCAGCCAAATGATGGAATTATTATCACCGTAACAATCCAAGATAACATCTAATAGTATTAAAGATTTACAGAATAGTGCATCACTAGTTTTTTAATATCCTGTGTGCATCACCATTTAGTCTACAGTTTAGTTTTTAATTGTAAAATTGCTGAAGTGAAGAGACTGTGCTGTCAGGCGCACAGAGTGCAATGAGACACCATGGTGGCGCACAAACAGATCTGCCTTGTCACCCGGCACATCTTCACCACCTGCACTGGGTCCAGTATTAGACAGATCAACCTGACGGAACAGCGCCATCCCGGTAAATACAAGTAGGCTATAACCACTGAGGGTTTCTCACAAGGCGGGGCTCGTGCATGTGCACCCAATTTCACATTGATTGAGATGTATAAAGTAAAGGTTTGTAGGTCCTGGCACATGCCTGGTTTTATACATACATTTCTGTGCGTACGTACTTTTCAAGATTTGTAAGTTCGCCATCTTTCAGTATGAAAGCTGCGCAGTCTTTTATACATGAGGCCCCAGGACAGGGAGAAAGAGAAAATGTGCACCGGTTACAGTGCTCGTCATTATTGGCATCTGCTCTTGCCAACCATAGGCTCATTAGTATACCTTTATATATCAGGTCAATTACTTGATCTGCTGCCACACTACCTATGTGTTCTTATCACGTAAAAAAGTAATGGGCAACACTATGCTTTCACAGAACTTCTTTATGATTGATGTGCCAAATAACCGTATGGAAACTGGAAAAAGGGCATTTGTGTATTCTGCACCATTGGCATAGAATATGTTGTGAATAGGTCCCAGGGAATAAAGCTATTCAGCTTGTCTGCCAGCTACTGGTACTCAGCAACTGGCTGACAAGCTGAATGGCATTTATTGTTGGTTTGAAAACCCCCACAGTCACACCTCTCCCATACTCCAACACCATCTTCAAACAATCACCTCCTCCCTCTGACACGCTGTCACCCCCCCTCTCTGACCCCTCATCTGCACTCATGATCTGTGAAGAAGACCTGAGCCAGCTCTTCCAGAGGCAGAAGATCAGGAAGGCTCCTGACCCAGACGGTGTGCTACCATCCTGCCTGAAAATCTGTGCAGACCAGCTGTTTTCTTAGTATCTGTCTTGTCTTGTATTCTAGTCATGTCCTGCATTCTTATCTATGTCTTAGTGTCTACTCCTTGTCCGCATACTTCGATATTTTTTCCATGTTTGCTCTGCGTTCTGTTTAATCTTAGTTCAGTCCGTTTTCCCTGTTTGTTGTAGTTTTTTGGTATATTGGTGATTGTCTGCTTATGTTCTGGTTCAGTTATTTATATTCTGTTTCTTCCTGGTTATTAGTTTCCCTATGGCTTTATTGGTGTCTATCTGTTTCCCCTGCTGTCTCTCTGCCTGCCTGTCTCATGTGTCCTGATCCCCCTCACCTGTGATGCTTCCGCCCCGCTCGTTAGTCCCTGTGTGTGTGTGTGTGTGTGTGTGTGTGTGTGTGTCTTCAGTCTTTGTCACGTCCTTGCGTCTAATGTTGAGTGTTCCTGCCTGTTCCTTTGTTTCATGGATCGCTTCCTTGCATGTTGCCTGTTTAAGTTGCTGAATAAATCTTTTGTTTGTACTGCATCCTCCTTGCTGTGATCTGCGTTTGGGTCCTCACCTCAGTCTACACTCAGCCTCCCCCCATGACACGCCGTCACCTGACGTGCACCCTCAACTACATGTCTAGTCGATGCGGACGGTAAGCACTGTGATTGGTCTGCTGGGTAGCCTCGCAATGCCTCCGAGCCGACCGGAAGTCCCCCATGCTTTGTAGTAACTTTATCTAGCGGCTAAAAAAAAAGCTGTGACATGGTGGATCAATTCATTTTTTCGCTATCAGAATGTGATCCATTTGGGCAGTAACATTTGAAAACGCTACAGCAGCTGCACGTATACAATTTTACCCCCACACAAACCTGACGTTAGCCTACTCGGCCAGCAAAAGTCAACACAGTGGATGCTGCAGCGCTACCACCAAATAGCGTTTGGGGGTGTAATTACAGAATGACAGACACACCGACGCACAAGTATAAATGCCTGGATAGACCCTACGCAGGAGTATAAATCAAGCTTAACAGGTCAGTGGATGATGCTGTCAACTTGGGTCTGTATTACATCCTGCAACACCTCGACTCTCCAGTGACATATGCAAGGATCCTGTTCGTGGACTTCAGCTCATCGTTCAACACCATCATACCGGACATCCTCAGCACCAAACTCACCCAGCTCACTGTGCCAGCCTCCACCTGTCAGTGGATCACAAAGATCCTAACTGACAGGAGTCAGCAGGTGAGGCTGGGGAAGATCACATCCAGCACCTGGACTATCAGCACTGGCGCCCCCCAGGGGTGTGTGCTCTCCCCACTGCTCTTCTCCCTCTACACCAACGACTGCACCTCAGGACATGATGGAGGTCCTTCTTGATGATGGAAGGCCATCATCACGAAGGCTCAGCAGAGGACGTACTTCCTGCGCCAGGTCAGGAAGCTCAACCTGCCTAAGGAGCTGCTGATCCAGTTCTACACAGCCATCATCCAGTCTGTCCTCTGCACCTCCATCACTGTCTGGTTTGGATCTGCCACCAAAAAGGACAGGAGCAGACTACAACGGACAGTCAGGACTGCAGAAAAGATCATCGGTGCCAACCTGCCCTCCAGAGTCAGGAAACGGGCAGGAAACATCACTGCAGATCCATCTCATCACAGACACAACCTGTTCCAGCTTCTCCTCTGTGGTAGGTGCTACAGAGCACTGTACGCCAAAACCAACAGACACAGGAACAGTTTCTTCCCACAAGCCATCACTTGGATGAACAGCTGATTTCTGACTCACGGTGTCGGGAACAATTCCTGTGCAACAACCCAGTAACTATCTAATCAGCCGCCTGTTTACTGGTTACTACTTATTTATTCACCATTCTCTATTTCAGTGCTGTTCATACTGTTATATTATCATAAGTTATTTAATTCAATTCAATTCAATTTTATTTATATACCGCCAAATCACAACAGTTATCTCACAGCGCTTTTCATAAAAGAGCAGGTCTAGACCGTACTCTATGATGCTATTTACAGAAGCCCAACAATTCCCACCAAGAGCAGCACTAGGAGACAGAGGCAAGGAAAAACTTCATTTAAGAGGCAGAAACCTCGAGCAGAACCATGACTCAGGGTGGGCGGCCATCTGCCTCGACCGGTTGGGGTGAAGGAGAGAGAGAGAGAGAGAGAGGGGAGGGAGGCAGCCTACACAATATACTCACACAGAGGTACAGACAGTAAAGGTGATGTTGCTATAGACTAAATGAAAAATGGTACAGATATTTATAGTGGTGTTAATGATAACAATCGTAATGTTAATGATTATAATAACAATAATAACAATAAGACTAGCAACAATAGTCGTTGCAGCAGAGGGTGTCGAGCAGGAACACGGGGGCAGCAGGTGACCCGCAACCACAGATCCAGACTCCACAGCTCCAGAGCCAGAAACACCTGCAGGAAGTGATAGGAGGAGAGAGGAGAGGGACGAGAAAGCACAAGACTACCAGAAAGGGGAGAAGTTGTGTTAGTAACATGCAATAATGGGATGAGGTTGCATACAGAGGGAGAGAAAGTAGAGGAGAGAGGAGCTCAGTGCATCATG
>NC_060161.1:5127231-5137937 GCF_021292245.1 Micropterus dolomieu
TTTCTCCAGAACCTTAGAGAGAAATGGAAGGTTAGATATAGGTCTATAGTTGGCTAAAACATCCGGATCAAGTTTGGGCTTTTTCAGAAGAGGTTTAATTACAGCTAGTTTAAAGTACTGTGGTACATAGCCTGTTGATAAAGATAGATTGATCATATCTAGTATAGAAGTGCTGACTAAGGGTAAAACATCTTTAAGCAGCCTAGTCGGGATGGGGTCTAAGAGGCAGGTTGATGGTTTAGATGAAGAAATTATTGAAGTTAGTTGGTAAAGATTGAGGGAAGCAAAACAGTCTAAACATGTATCTGGTTCTACAGCTGTTTCTAAGGTTCCTGAGTTAAGAGATAAGTTGGTGCCAGTTGAGGGCAGGTCTTGGTGAATTTTGTTTCTAATAGTTAGAATTTTATCATTAAAGAAGCTCATGAAGTCGTATCTACTGAGTGCTATGGGAATACTTGGCTCAATAGAGCTGTGACTCTCTGGCAGCCTGGCTACAGTGCTGAAAAGAAACCTGGGGTTGTTCCTATTTTCCTCTATTAATGACGAGTAGTACGCTGCTCTGGCATTACGGAGGGCCTTCCTATAAGTTTTAAGACTATCGAGTTTCAGTATTATACCATGGAGCTAACCGTCTTTGTTTTAGTATTTTCTTTTTTAGAGGGGCTACAAAGTCGAGTGTCATTCGCAGCGAGCCTGCAGCACAACAAGATGATCGATTTGGGAGGGACTGAAATTAGCATACGAGTCCTCCGTTACTTTGTGACTTGATAATGAATTTAGAGCTGATGGAATCGCATCCTTAAATTTAGCTACAGCACTATCAGACAGACATCTTGTATAGAAATTATTCCAGCATCCTTTGTACTATGCTCCATCGCACCATGTGCATGTGTACATGTATGTGTATGTACCTGTATATCACATCCACCTCTGACATGGACATAATAATGATAATAATTTTACTCCTGTATCCTTTGCACTCTGCTCACTGCACTATTTGTCAATATGTCTTTATTGTTTGTTTATAGTGTGTATATTTTTGTTCTCTATACTGTAGCCATTGAAAGCCTCTTTTGTCTGAGAGGTTGCAGCCACTGAGCCTGAGAATAAGAGTAGGAAAGAAATGAATAGTAGTAAGATTTCTCTCTTTCCCGATCAAAAGATAGCAGACTATTTAAAATGTCAAATAAATCCAACTTCCTCTGTACTTACAGAGCTTTGTTGGAGGCTTTGACCACTGGCAGCAGCCTCAGAAGAGCCTCCTCTGAAGCAGAGTACTTCTTCAGGTAAAACACGTCCAGATCTTTTTCTGATGACAGTAAGATGAAGACCAGAGCTGACCACTGAGCAGGAGAGAGTTTATCTGTGGAGAGACTTCCTGAACTCAGGGACTGTTGGATCTCCTCCACTAGATAACGCTCATTGAGTTCATTCAGACAGTGGAACAGATTGATGCTTTGCTCTGCAGAGAGATTTTCCTCCAACTTCTCCTTGATGTACTGGACTGTTTCCTGAATGGTCTGTGAGCTACTTTCTGACTGTTTTAGCAGGCCTCGTAGGAGAGTCTGATTGGTCTGCAGTGACAGTCCCAGGAGGAAGCGGAGGAACAAGTCCAGGTGTCCATTTGGACTCTGTAAGGCCTTGTCCACAGCACTCTGGTAGAGATGTTTTAGATCCTGTTTATGTTTAAATAATTTAAACCAGGAGGTTGATTGTTTTTCTGACAGCAGATTGACACCAGAGTTGGTGAAGGTCAGACGGACATGAAGAGCAGCCAGAAACTCCTGAACAGTTAGATGGACGAAGCTAAACATCTTGTCATCCTCCTTCCTCTTCCCACGTTCCTCTTTAAAGATCTCTGTGAACACTCCTGAGCACACCGAGGCCCCGTGGACATCTATGCCGCTCTCTTTTAGATCTTTCTCGTAGAAAATCGGGTTGCCCTTTTCCAGCTGGTGGAAAGACAGTTTTGCTAATGACTTAAGGTACTGAATGCACTTTTTTGGGCCGTATTTTGTTTTTGTCTGATCAATCTGAAACACCAGGAATTCTGCATACATCTCAGTCAGGGTCTTGGGCAGCTCTCTACCCTCTCTGGTCTTCAACACATCCTCCAGAACTGTAGCAGTGATCCAGCAGAAGACTGGGATGTGGCACATGATGTGGAGGCTTCGTGATGTCTTGATGTGGGAGATGATGCTGCTGGCCTGCTCCTCATCTCTGAATCTCTTCCTGAAGTACTCCTCCTTCTGTGGGTCAGTGAACCCTCTGACCTCTGTCACTATATTAACAAAATCAGAATGGATCTGATTGGCTGCTGCAGGTCGTGTGGTTATCCAGAGGCGAGCAGAGGGCAGCAGGTTCCTCTTGATGAGGTTTGTCAGCAGCTTCTCCACTGAGGTGGACTCTGTAACATCGAAGTTAACTGCCTGGTTTTTACTGGTAGAGCAGTCTAGTTGAAGGCGGCTCTCATCCAGTCCATCCAAAACAAACAGAAGTTTGAATTTACTTTTGTCATAGTTGGTGTTTCCCGATGACTGCAGAGTTGTAAAGATGTGATTAAGAGCTTCTTCCTTGATGCATCTGGTCTCTGTAATACAACGATGAATCAGTTCTGCCAAACACAATTTTTCTTCCTTCCATAGATTCAGCTGGCGGAAGGTGAAGGGGAATACCAGATGCACATCTTGATTGGCTCTTCCTTCAGCCCAGTCCAACACAAACTTGTGCACAAGAAATGTTTTGCCAATTCCTGCAATTCCATTGGTCAGCACAGTTCGTATGGGTTTATAACTCCCAGAGGGGGGTTTGAAGATGTCACTGGGTTTAAGTGGTTTCTCTGTTTCAGCTGGCTTCACCACAGCCTCAATCTGCCTGACCTCATGCTGTATGTTGATATGTATGGCAGCCCCAGCTGTGATGTACAGCTCTGTGAAGATTTCATCCAGAAGCTGCTCATCCTTCTTCTGAGCCCACCCCTCTTGTGCACACATAAACTTATCCTGGAGGTTTGACTGAAGTAAGTGTTTGTAATGTGAGATGGGTTGTGGCTCTGGTTCTGGAACAATCACATCTGTGTTACATAAATAGAAAAATCATAGAATTAGGCTGCATGTCTACAGTAAAAGCTTTTATTTTGCTAAAGGTTTGTTTCTGAAGAGAAACTAAGAAGAATTTGGAACTTGTATTCAGAGATATGTAGTTGCTAAGTTAACGTTTAGGTTTGAACCCATCCTTCTCTTTTGTACACCTACACATACCTATCACATTTAAGTGCAAGCATTTTAGATATGGCCATTCTTTTGTTTGAAAAGTTACATAATAGTAAAATAGTAAAAATACATAGTATTTCTTAAAATAAATCAGGTTGTCCACCACTCTTTTTGTCACAATGTCCATCAGTGGACAGTACGTCAAGCCGTTCAAACATTTTTGACTATCCAGAATTAACATTACAGATCAAATGTGTCATGGTGACTAGTCCAAATTTTTATTCCAGATATCTTTAATGTTATCAAAATGACAGCTAGAGATTTCTGTAATTGACTTTGAACTTGTCAATACTGAATTATTCTGTAAGTTTTCATAGCTTCCTGGGCCTTTGTTAAGAAGTTAATGTAATGCTTACTTAATTACTCTAAGACCTTTAAGTAATAATGTCTCACACAGAAAGTAAAAACTTCACTTTGTCCTTCAGGGCTTCCGTACATACCAGAGAATCCAGCAGCTTACCTTCACACTGAGAGGAGGAAGGTCCTCTGTTCTCTCCAACATCACTGACCTCCACTGACACACACACACAAAGACAGAGAGAGACATCAATTAATTATTGTTTTATGTTTTTGTTTATTAATACACACACACACACACACACACACACACACAGTTAGTGTTTCATTTATTTATTTTATTTTAATTAGGGCCCGAGCACGACCGTGCGAGGTCCCTATTGAATTTGCTAAGATTATATATATATATATATAATTTTTTTATTTTTTTTTTATTTTTTTGCAAAGTAAGCTCCATTGTCAGGGCCTAAACATACTCGAAAACTCACCAAACTTTGCAAACATGTCAGAACAGGTGAAATTTTTTTTTGTATTTTATGGGTTTCGCGCATGGGCGTGGCAAAATGACTCGCTAGCGCCACCTAGAAAATTGGAAAAGATTATCCCCTCGTTCACGTTCAACCTACATGTACGAAATTTTCTGGGGACATTTATCATATCAAGACGCACAAAAAAGCCTCAAGAACCCATAGCCTAAAGTCAACAGGAAGTCGGCCATTTTGAATTTTACGGCCATTTTTGAATGATTTACACACTTCGTACTTTAACGAACTCCTCCTAGGGATTTAGTCGGATCGACGTCAAATTTGTGCTGTGCCTTCTAAAGGCATTGACGATGAAAAGTTGTGCTATTTGCGAGTTTTCATCAATGGGCGTGTCTGTGGCGTCGATGATTCGCCATGAAAGAGGAAGTTGTTGTAACTTCAGTGTACATGCTCACATCTGCACCAAACTGTACATGTAGGATGAGAGTCCCGCCCTGAACACATGTACATGCCGACATTCACAGACAGTCATAGCGCCACCTGCTGGCAACAGAAAGTGACCTTTAACGAAGCAGCCCCCGCCGCACGTTTCACCTACGTGCACGAATTTTCTGTGGTACGTGTATCTTGTCCAGACGCACAAAAAAGCCTCTTGGAGCGATGCCCTAAAATCAACAGGAAGTCGGCCATTTTGAATTTTACGTCATTGAAGCATTGAAGATGAAAAGTTGTGCTATCTGTGAGTTTTCGTCAATGGGTGTGTCCATGGCGTGGCGTCAAAGATCAACTCTTCGCCATGACACAGGAAGTTGTTGTAACTTCAGTGTACATGCTCACATCTGAAACAAACTTTACGTGCTTGATAACTCTCCCACCCCGCAGACATCTACACACCAATACAGATTTATATTCATAGCGGCAAGTGCTATGTAGCTCCACATAGGGGACACAGGAAGTGACATATAACACCTTCATGCGGCGTCGGAACCGCGTAGCAAATTCATAGCCGCACCGGCAGAGCTCCAGAATGTGCAACGCGGCCGGCTCACGCACGGACGCGCTACAAGTGCGAGGGCCCGCCCAACGCTGCTTGCAGCTTTAATTTTATTTATAATATATATTTATTTTTGTAACACACACACACGCGCTTTGATTACTTTATGCTTTAATTACCTGTTTAATGAAATGTATGGGGTTGATTGTTCTTATGTAGTTTGTATGATGCTTTAGCAATATTGTTGTTACACATTCATGCCAATAAAGCTATTTTGAATTTGAGAGATAGCGAGACAGATTATATTTGCAGTTTGACTTATTACTTATTATAACTTCAGGTTTAGCTGCTTCTGAATGGACAGATGAACTTCGAACAGGTCAGAGTTAGTTATATACAGTATATATTTCCTCTTAGCGTCTATTACATCAAGTCCATCAATATATCAACCTCATGTCCACAACTGCATTCATCAGTCATTAGGACATCTCATTGGTTATTTACTCAAGACATAAAAACACATCAAGTAAACCATCCACATTACTCAGTGAAATTAATATCTCCCAGTTTCTCAAACCAAGGAGAAAATAAAGGAGAATTAAATCAGGCCATTCATCATAACCATTTCTCATAATAACGAGATCGGACCTCAACTTTTACTCTTTGGTGAATGTAATGAGGTTCTGTACTGAGAGACCCAGTTCCTTTACAAGTATGAATGAAAATACGAATGTAAAAATGTTGACTGACCTTCTGGTCCTGAGCTGGTGTCTGGCAGACTCTGCACCAGGTCGTTCCTGGATATCTTCTCTAAAACCTTCATGGTCACCTCCAGAGCTCCATGAGGTTTATAGGCGTTCACCATCAGGTCCACTGTTTTCAACCTGTCTGCCTTTTCCAGATCGCACTCTTTGATGGTCTGGTAGTCTCCCAGGAAGTCACGCTGCTTCAGATACCATTTGAACTTTGTAAATTCCTCCTCTCTTAAATCCTCCAGAGTGTTCAAAAGGTCCTCTGCAGTCATCATGGTTCCCTGCTAAAATCAGGCAGTACTGTCCACCTGAAGGAAAACTGTAACACAAATGTATCAGAGCAGCAACAGGAGCTCTGATTGGCATATTTGTAAAACTAGGTAGCAACTTGGGAGTCCAAAAAAGCTCACTGTAGACAGTCAAAAATTGGTTACCCAAGTTACATCTTGGTAGGCTTCAAGACCAACTAAGGAACAACTCACAAATATCTTATAGCCCTCGATCTCCTCCTACTTTAGGTGCCATGGTAAGATTTCCACTCCAAAATCTTCTTCCTGATTAGTTTTCTATTCCTGAATTCTCTACCAGGTTTTTTTCCATCGTTTATTCTGGAACTTTCTATCTGTAATATTTTGCACCATCCAGGTACTGTTTTTAAATCACTTTTTCATTCTTATTATTATTCACAGATCTTTTGCCAAACTGTGTAATTTCCTTGATATGCTTAAGCATTTACTGTTGGCTTTAACAGCGTTTATACTTGTGGACAGTTTACTTTAATCTAAGACAGAATACATTTGACAAAGATTAAAGCATTTTCTAGTTCCACAGTTCCTGCAAATCAAGCACTTAATGTTTCAAAATCGAACACTCTGTTATAAGTTTCAACAGATGGTTTTCAGTGGTCACATGTTGATGGACTTCCTGGTACCTTTCAACACGTGGACTCCCTCTCCTCTGTATTATTCACAAACTCTCCAAGCCTTTTGCTTATGTGTACCGTTAGGGTGGTGGTGACAGTGGATAAGACACATGTCTTTAATCCCACCAATGCTCGCACCTGGCCTCTTATCTACTTCACTAAGGAATGCATGCTCATCACGAGAGACTCATAATACAGGGAGAAAAAAAAGCATACAAAGAGAGTGGCTTAAACCTTTAAACACATCATAACCCAATATATACACATTAAGACATTACGTATAGTGTTTCTTGTATAGAAAGAGTGTCCATCAGAGTGGTTTAAACAAAAGCGGCTAAGAATGTACTATATAGTAACTATCCTGTAGATAGTAAATAATACACAACACAACATTATTTCTTAGATTAATGTAAGTGTTATGGGTTGCATAGTTATTGCTAACTTGACCGCAGAGCCCTACGCATGCAAAAACAACACTAAAGGGTACCCAGAGTGTTAAAAAGCAACGCCAACAACACCTGACCAAGAATGAGAATGTGTTTTGGAATTTTGGCTGTCACCATCTAGACTTTTGGGTGCCAGAAGCAGGCTAGGACTAACAATCTGGCAATTCTGCCACCAGCAATGTGGGGAAAAGGAAAAAAGTGGAGTGGGAAGGTTCAGAGAGAAAAATAACAACTATCTCGAGGCTGATGCTGCAAAATGTTGATTAGTCACCAATGTCAGTGCCAGTAAAATGTAAGCCAGCTGCAGTGATAATTAGCCCGACTGATATGGGATTTTAAGTCTGATGCCAATATTCATTCATCATTTATAACATCATAACATTGCCCCTTATATGTTTTTGGTGATCTTTTACATAATATATCGGATATCACAAATTTCCGTTCCATTGTACTGTACTATTGTATTCTTGTGATTCTGTTTTTCCCTTGTGTTTTGGCCTGCCTGTGTCTCATCTGCTCCCCCTGCTCGTGTTCTCCCTCTCTCTCTCTCTCTCCTGAGCCCAGCTGACGATCCGCACCTGCACCTCGTCAGCCACCTCCTCTGCCTGCCACACCTGCCAGCAATCAACTCCATCCCTGCCAGTATTTCGACCCCAGTTCTCCACACAATCTCTGCTTGATCGTCATCGCTCCTAACCTGGTGCCCTTGTGTAACCTGCAACATCTGTTTCCCTGTTCTTAGTTTTCCCTGTGTCTAACCCTGTCCGTCTGTCTCTTTGCCTTTCCCCAGGTTCACTCACCCTTGTCCTCCGTCGAGTCAGCTGGGCTCGCCCACCTGCCCTCTCCCCTCGGACTTCCGCCACGGCGTCCTCCCGGCTCTCCCTCGTGCCTCGCCACTCAGCCGGCCACCACACTCCTCCACCAACCCCCCTGGTCAGTTCTTTCATGCCTCCTCTCTTCCTCGGTTCCCAGTGTCCCCCTCGGCTCCCTAGTCACTGCCTACTCTCACCTTCTTGCTCCTCAGCCCCCCCGTGCCCGTGTTCCCCGGCGACCACCTCTCCCTCACCGGTGCTCCCATAACCCCTTCTTTACCTCAATAAAATCTGTTTCAACCCGAGCGTTGCTTTTGGGTCCTCATCTGTCCAACACACATAACAATACGGTACTTAATTTGATACCCTGCATAAAATACCAACTGTTGAAGCCATAGTAGTTGATTAGTAGCCTAAAATAATTTTATGGTTATAGACAAGCAAGGAGATCTATTTCTTTTTTTCAAATAACTAATTATTAACTTAATTACTGGATTAGTTTACAACAGCAAAGTCACTATTTAAACTTAATATCTGACATCACAATACGGATGTTTAGAAAGAATAAAAAACTCTGTAAGCATATTCCTCCTCTCTACTGTTAACTGCCTTTAGATAATGTTACCTGGTAGAAGGAGGAGCGGTTGGTTTGTCTCAGCCAGAGTTTTTAACAATGTGCCAGATTTTAAAACTACAGACCAGTCTATGCTCCAAACAATCAACTTTCTATTTAGCTTGTTTTTAACATTTGGCTAGTTGCCAAGCTAACGTTAGCTGTGCTTGTATAAAACATACAGGATGAGAGACTGAGGACAGATGATTAAATGAACCCTACAATGTTTACCTTATAGACAGATGTATAGTCTTTTTATTCGCAAAGGTTTTATTTCACGTATTTACAGTCACGAGCGTAGCTGTCGGCAACTCGAGTAGTTTGGAGCCAACTTAACATCACAGTCCCAACCGCAACGGAGCGTCTCTCTCTGCAGGGCGCTGTGTGTGTGTGTGTGTGTGTGTGTGTGTGTGTATTAATGTAGGAGCCGAAAGAGAGCAGCAGAAGCTGCAGGCCAATGATAAACCAACACCAGGCCGGTTTGATTCCACATTTCAGTGCCATCAATAAAAAAACATTAGTTTTCTTAGTCAAATTGGACTTGACTCTGGAGACATAACGTTACATTATATGACCTGCTAGTCTCGACAGCAGTATCGATAAGCTCAAACCGGACCCAACGTGAGGCCGATGTGCACAGCTGTAGGATTAGCCGGTCGACATGCATATATTCAGTGACCAAGGTTTAGGTTCTAACACTTCTGATGGTTGTGGAAAGGGTAGGGGCTTCGGGGGGCTGTCAACACCTTTATCACAAATGTACCGCTAGCTAGCACTTCCGGTCTGTACGGGACGACCCAGAGCATCTCATAGAGACGCTTCCGGAATCGTCTCATGGAGACACACATCTCACACGTCAAATAACTACGCTTTGTCACTCTTTCTCAGATCATCGGTATATGATACCCTGAGATGAGAACGGGCTGGATTTTCAGGTTTTGAGAACTGGGTCTCGATCCCCATCCCTAAAGAAAACACTGCCTCTCCAAACTTAATGTTAGAGAATATGGGTAAGTGTCTTGTAGAGTGAAATCTGTCTTCTGCTTGTTATTTAGTGCTAGAGGTAAAAGCAGACAGTAGATGGTGAGAAACTCCAGCAAAGACACGGGCTGTAACTTTATGGTCACACCCCACATAGCAAACTGACTCCATACACTACCCGGATCCGATCTGGCCCCTTTCACAAAGTGGCACATCCGGCCGGATCTGATCCGGACCTGTTCAGGAAGTGGCTTACCCGGCCCGGATCTGATCCAGACCCGTTCATAAAGTGGCATCTGGTCAAAACTGGCTAGACCCGTTCATAAAGTGGCATCTGGTCAAAACTGGCTATAGAAATATCTAAAATCTAGCTGACCAACATCTACTGTTCTGTATAAAAGCTTAAATACTTCTTATAACCTTTAAGCCACCCTGCGGTTCTTTAGTTAAATGCCTTTACCGTGAAGAAGCAGAAAATAGGAAATTTGACTTTGTATTAGCAACTTAATACAGCTCTGCTATGGCCGTAAGAGAGCCATCAGTTATCAGCGATGCTACTGTCAGATAAAATAACTGGGGATCTTAAATGCATTGTTTCGTTACACAGATTTTATCCAAAGGTGGACTGCCAGTAAAAATCCTCTATCAGTCAAAAAACGTCTTTACAGATTGTAAATACATTGAATACTATGTATTACTGGACAAATGAAATGCAACCATAAAAATTATCAAAAATATTTTTTATTTAATGAAAACCTCAAGGATTATAACTTTAACATGTTTCAAGACAGGTAGAAACCCTACATACCAAAATACTTTTTTTAAGGTGAATTAACAGTGGGCTGATCTTCCATAAGGATGCTGATAGGGGCACACCTTGAGCTTCTTCCCCTCTGCTGCCAGGTTGAAACACCATATTTTCTGCTTTAGGATATCATCTGTGGCAGCACGGGAGAGATGACTCTTTCTCACACAGCATCTGTAATCACACAAGGAGATTTTCATACAAAATTTCATGAACTCCTATTGCAACCAACAGTTTTTACAAAAGCATACAGGCTGACCACCACATATTGATTTTTCTTTACTAGGCCTATTTAAAATAGCATTTGATTGCAGAGCGTTGTAACGC
>NC_060161.1:5138037-5153819 GCF_021292245.1 Micropterus dolomieu
CCCCCCCCCCCCCCCCCCCGAGAGATTTGGCAGGAGCCACCACTGTTCAAATCTATAAAGAAACCTGTTAACATTTGTTCAGGGAAATAAGTTATAAGTTGTCTCTTGTTATAAATTTAGTGGAATTTGGCTTGATGAATCCCTTTCTTTTCAACCACGGGTAAAAAAATAATAAAGTTTATATATAGAGTTTGCACAAGTTACAAGAGATTTATTACAAACTGTAAATCTCTCACTCATCATTGCACACTTTATTTTAGAGTTGGTTGGCAATCCCTGATCTCTGGGAGACTTAAACATTGGTAATTGGTTCATTTATAAAAAGCCATTCTGGGTAAACTACCATCTTATATTTCCACCCTAACTGAGCGAAAATCTGTAGCTATCACTTAAGATATCGCCACTCACTTGGAACATCCTCCAAACAGACTTGAAACTAAGAGAATTGGTCTATGTTTAATGTTCAAGCAATTCTACAAACGATGATGAATGGTGCAGCTGGTAGTTGTCAATGTGCAAAGTAAGTAAATTCTTTGGCTTTTCTAATTTTAAAGTTACCATAATGATTTGATGTGTCTCTATGTAGATCTTATGTTTCTTGTGGTATTGTTCTTGTCTGTAACCATTTTATGCTGCTATCTTGACTTGATCACCATTGTAAAAGAGATCCCTCATTTCAACGGGTCTTACCTGGTTGATGGGTTAAATTAAATTAAATCAATTAATACCAACAGACAATTATTTTAATGTTGCAATGTTGTAATGTTTAATGTTCCATATTGTCCCTGGAGATGTTCTCCTTGAAGAACTCCTACACAAAGATCTCCATTTTATGTTCAACCATGGTTTCCATTCTGAGCAAAGGCAAAAGGCGTCCTACATTTCTGACTATTCATAAAACACTTATATCCACCATTGACCTAAAAAGACCTCCTAAATCAGACTGACTGCCTGTGGCTGCAGCAGGCCTCTTCATACCTGAGAGTGTCCAGTCTCCAGTGTGGATCCTCCAGTCCAGCAGACAGCAGCTTCACTCCTGAGTCTCCTGGATGATTGTAGCTCAGGTCCAGCTCTCTCAGATGGGAGGGGTTGGAGCTCAGAGCTAAGGCCAGAGAAGCACAGCCTTCCTCTGTGATCAGACAGCCTGACAGCCTGCAAACACACAAACCAACACACACAGAGGAACCCATGAGGTGGAAAGTTTTTTGTTTGTTAGTTTCTTACTTCAAGTACTTTTTAGTTCAGATACAAATTTAGAAACAAAATTAGAATAAATTGTTATATTTAATCATTCAACAACAAAATAATGAACAAGAGAAAATCATTAAACATTAACGTTAATGTAAAATAATTTTCTGAGTCTTGAAACTACTGTTGAGATTTAGTTTAAGGTCCATGACAAATCATGTCAGCGGACACATTCCTACACTGGCTAGTTGTATCCACCACTCTAAATCAGATTTTAAATGGTCATCAACTCAGTGGGTCAATGAATCCTGACCTCAGGGTTTCCAGTGTACAGTGTGGACTATCTAGTCCAGCACACAGCAGCTTCACTCCTGAATCCTGCAGGTCATTGTTACTCAGGTCCAGCTCTCTCAGACTAGAGGACTGGAAGCTGAGAACTGAGGACAGAGCTTCACAGCTTCTCTCTGAGAAGTTACAGCTGCTCAGTCTGGAGAGACAACAGGAAGGAAACAAGAAACAACAAATTTCTTTCTTTCTCCAGTTGAAAGATAGAAGAGTATTTATTGACAAAGAAATGCCACTTACAGAGCTTTCTTGGAGGCTTTGACCACTGGCAGCAGCCTCAGAAGAGCCTCCTCTGAAGCAGAGTATTTCTTCAGGTCAAACATATCCAGATCTTTTACTGATGACAGTAAGATGAAGACCAGAGCTGACCACTGAGCAGGAGAGAGTTTATCTGTGGAAAGACTTCCTGAACTCAGGGACTGTTGAATCTGCTCCACTAGAGAACAATCCTTCAGTTCGTTCATACAGTGGAACAGATTGATGCATTTTTCTGCAGAGGGAGTCATTTTAATCTTCATCTTGATGTACTCAACCATCACCTGATTGGTTTTTGAGCCACTTCCTGTCTGTGTCAGCAGGCCTCGTAGCAGAGTCTGATTAGTCTGCAGTGAAAGTCCCAGGAGGAAGCGGAGGAACAAGTCTAGGTATCCATTTGGACTCTGTAAGGCCTTGTCCACCGCACTCTGGTAGAACTGTCTTACTTTAGGTTTGTCTCTGAAGACTTTAGACCACCAGGAGGTTGATTGTTCTTCTGCCAGCAGATTGACACCAGAGGTGATGAATGTCAGATG
Source organism: Micropterus dolomieu (assembly GCF_021292245.1). Lineage (NCBI taxonomy): Eukaryota > Metazoa > Chordata > Actinopteri > Centrarchiformes > Centrarchidae > Micropterus > Micropterus dolomieu. The sequence continues at coordinate 5,140,362 of NC_060161.1, forward strand.
GACATGAAGAGCAGCCAGAAATTCCTGAACGCTCAGATGGACGAAGCAGAACACCTTGTCCTGGTACAGCCCTCTCTCCTCTTTAAAGATCTGTGTGAACACTCCTGAGTACACTGAGGCTGCTCTGATATCGATGCCACACTCTGGCAGGTCTGATTCATAGAAGATCAGGTTGCCTTTCTGCAGCTGCTCAAAAGCCAGTTTTCCCAGAGACTCAATCATCTTCCTGCTCTCTGGACTCCAGTGTGGATCTGTCTCAGCTCCTCCATCATACTTGACATTATTCAGTTTGGACTGAACCACCAGGAAGTGGATGTACATCTCAGTCAGGGTCTTGGGCAGCTCTCCTCCCTCTCTGGTCTTCAACACATCCTCCAGAACGGTAGCAGTGATCCAGCAGAAGACTGGGATGTGGCACATGATGTGGAGGCTTCGTGACATCTTGATGTGGGAAATGATGCTGCTGGCCTGCTCCTCATCACCAAACCTCTTCCTGAAGTACTCCTCCTTCTGGGGATCAGTGAACCCTCTGACCTCTGTCACCATGCCAACACACTCAGGAGGGATCTGATTGGCTGCTGCAGGTCGTGTGGTTATCCAGACGCAAGCAGAGGGAAGCAGGTTCCCCTTGATGAGGTTTGTCAGCAGCACATCCACTGAGGTGGACTCTGTAACATCAGTCAGGATCTTAGTGTTGTGGAAGTCCAGAGGAGGTCGACACTCATCCAGACCGTCAAAGATGAACACAACCTGGAACTCTTCAAACCTGCAGATTCCTTCTGCTTTGGTTTCAGTAAAGAAGTGATGAACAAGTTCCACCAAGCTGTACTTTTTCTCTTTCAGCACATTCAGCTCTCTGAAAGTGAATGGAAATGTGAACTGTATGTCCTGGTTGGCTTTGTCTTCAGCCCAGTCCAGAGTGAACTTCTGTGTTAAGACTGTTTTCCCAATGCCAGCCACTCCCTTTGTCATCACTGTTCTGATTGGTTCATCTCTTCCAGGTGAGGCTTTAAAGATGTCTTCTTGTCTGATGGTTGTTTCTGGTCTGTCTGGTTTCCTGGATGCTGTTTCAATCTGTCTGACCTCATGTTCATCATTGACCTCTGCAGTCCCTCCCTCTGTGATGTAGAGCTCTGTGTAGATCTGGTTCAGAAGGGTTGGGTTTCCTGCTTTAGCAATCCCCTCAAACACACACTGGAACTTCTTCTTCAAGTAAGATTTAAGTTTACGCTGACAGACAGCAAAAGGATGTCCTGAATGAAACACAGGATCAGTAAGTAAAAGTAAATATTTTAACATTTCCTTTTATATAGTAAATGAACATATTTTGGTCCTTCTCTTGAGCTATCAGTAAATGTCCCATTTATCCAGCATTTTAAATCTTTAGAGAAATCCTCTTACTGCTCTGCAGACGGTCAGCCAGCTCCTCCTGCTTCATTCTCCTCAGGAAGTGCAGTGTGATCTTCAGAAATGCCTTTCTGCTGTTCTTCCTCTGCTCCTCCTCCTCACCGTCCAACACCTCCTCATCCTCCCTCTGACTCTCTAAGCATTCTGGGTAATCTGAACTCAGACCCTTCTGGATTTTCTTCAGCTCATTCTTCACAAAAGTGACAATGTTCTCCTCCAGCAGCTGGAACAGAATATTATATGAAGGACACAATCAAAGTCAAATCATGGAACCAAACATCAGATCCATGTTAGACAGACTGACAATCCACTGGTCTAAAAAGTGAAGCGTGGAAATTATTGTGAACAGAATAGATGTAAGTAGTTGTTGTACATGAACAGACCATAAATATGGAGTCCAGGTGTGTTTGATCCTGCTGGGCAGACTGACCACTGGGAACCTCTGAGCTGTCCTGGTGGACTCTGTGGAGGAATTATGAAAAGTTAGCTCACATTGTCTGTCCACACAGAGACATGAGGTAAAAATCCAAGAAGGGGTATTTGGATGTAAACACTAAATGCTCCGTAAATGCGCCTTTCTAGTCTTTCGAACAACTCAAAGTGGTTTTACACTACATCTGCATTCACCATTCACACTCTGAGCCTTAGTGCTCAAACAGAAACCATCATTCACACAAATTCATACACTGGTGGAACAGCCGCCAGGGGAAATTCGGGGTTCTGTATCTTGCCCAAGGACACTTCGACATGCAGCCTGGAGGAGTCGGGGATTGAACCGCCGACTTTCTGATTAACGGGCAATCAGATTATGCCTGGGGCAAATCTTTACCGATTTTAAAAACGTGGATACCACAGACTTAATGACAGAATTAACAGATCTTTAATATTTTAATAGAACACACTCACCAGACAGTTCAGTCCAGACGCAGGACCACACACTTGGCGTTTATACTAAACGGTTTCAGAGTGGCTTCTGGGGACTTGGGATCCCACAGAAACGTGCGAGTTCAAATGTGACTTTAGGCAGACTGTAATCATTGCACTTGTGTGTGCTACCTTTGGCACAGAAAAAGAAAAACAAGAGACTTTAAGATCATGTCTGTAAATCCCTTACACTACAGGGTCATTTGGGCCAATAATCTGGTTAGACCAGACCCCTTGATTGTCAGGAGGGGTGACACAGACCCCAAATCATCATAATTATCCTCTAGTGTACAGCCAGCATTACTCCCTGTAGTGGTAAAGATCTACTAGTCCTGATGATCCATCCAAGAATGGTGTTTTGCCTCACCAGTCAGTTTGGTTTAGCCCACATAGCTCTCACCAACCCCTCCATATAGCTCTCCGTCACTCACTGTACACTGATGAAGTGCCCTGGAGCCCCTAATAGTCGACTTAACCGTTAGTCGATGACAAGGCAGGAGAAAGGAGAACACACAGCAGCACAATGTAAGTTGTATTAGTAATGTTACCGATGTTTTTAGTACTGATCTTCATTTGTATTACTATAAATATAAGTAATGAAAAAATAATGATGATAATATTTGTATCAGCGGGTTTCAGGCAGGAACATGGAGGCAGTAGTTGGTTTTCAACCACAGATCCAGACCCAACAGATCCAGAGCCAGAAACAGCAGCAGAAGGAGAGAGGAGAGGGACGAGACAGTACAAAACTACAGGAGAGTGAAGAAGTTGAGTTAGTAACATGCATTAGTGGGATAAGACAACAAAGCCATCCTGCATATCAATGTATTATCGAGGACAATCAAGACGATGCTAAGCTAAGCTGGTTGAGCATTTGGACATACCTGAACCGAGGGCGCACGCTAGCAATTCACCGCTAACCTTGCCTGACACTGAGAGTTCACTAAAGTCAATGGAGGACCGCATTATAGCCAAACTTCTAATTCATCTGTCTGCTGACCGGCGACCTTCGAGCAACACGACAAGACCATTAAACAAATGAAAACGTTGCTCAGTGAAACACAGGCAAGAATAGAGAGACTTGAATCCACTCAGTCCTTAAAAAAAAATGTAAACAGGACATGGTTTTGAGATTCATGAGATTTTAATACAAACAAGAACTTACTTTTTGTCAGTTTTAACTTCTTACCTTCCATCAGCAGATTGTCTAAAAGCAAGAGGAGGCTCCATAGAGGCATCACTCATGGACACACAGCTGGGTTCAGGTCCTGAACAGTCTGGTCTCTGATGGATCCTGAATGAAAGAAATTCATTGAAGCTCACATATTTAGAAAAGCTCTCACTGAATAAAAGACTTTGTGAAATGGTTTAATTGTAAATGTTTGACATGTGAGACACGTTTTCAATTAATGACATTTCTCCTCATCAGACAGATCTGAGATCGGATCTGTGCATCTGGGTTGGAACTTCTCTCTCAGCTCCCTTTCGGTCACTTTTCACCACTATGGATGACTTCAAGAGAGACTGAACATGTTCTTTGTTGCCTCGTATTTAAACAATATAAAATGTCCTCTGTTATCTCCACAGTTAAATAAAATGTGATGACGGGCTTTTCACAACAGATGGAAAAACTTTAGATTTCAGACGTGGTCAGAAGAGATGTCATTCAAACTCATTCTTTTCTAGCATAACCCGACTCCTACTGTCAGTTACAGCTCACATCTGGTCAGATGGAAACCGTCCTTTAAAGTTAGTGAATGCTTTCGAGTGGTGGCTTTAGGACAGACAGCTGGGTGATAAAAAGCTGCTCAGACAAATGAGCATTGTTTATAAAAACTGGTGCAAAGTACTTTCAGTCTTTTAACAAAAACAAATGACTTTTTATCCATTTTAACTTCTTACCTTCCATCAGCAGATTGTCTAAAAGCAAGAGGAGGCTCCATAGATGCATCACTCTTCATGGACAGACAGCTGGGTTCAGGTCCAGGACAGTCTGGTTTCTGATGGATCCTGATAGAAAGAAATTTATTAAAGTTAAAAATATTTAGAAAGGTTCTTACTGAATCAGAGACTTTGTGACCTGGAGAAGAGTCACGGCCAGTCAGAGATCCTCGTCTCACCTCTGAGCTCTGGTCCTTGTGTCCTGTTCCCCACACAGAGTGCTTTCAGAGGGAGAGACTCCCTCCTCTCCGTCCTCACACTGATCCATAGCAGAGACCACACCTTCACACAAACACAACAACCTGCTGGGAGAGTCACATGATTTCTCATCATTCCTCTCAGTCACATGAGAAACACACTCATCAGACAGTTTCTATGGGGAAAACGCTGGATGCTGCTCCGAATAAAGAAGCGGTCAGAAAACATGACTGCACTCTGGGAACTACTGACGAGCTTTTCTCAGCACTTTCTTACACTTCAGACACCGAACATATAAATGTAATCGACACGTGGATCAGTGGCTTGTTACGGGACAGAGAGGATGCTGCTTGTTCTCATTGGTCAGGAAGAATCAGAGCTGCAGTCAGCTGCTCTACTTCTAACAGTCCACTAGACGGCCTCGTGGAGCCGACGGAGGGTTTTCCTGCTCCGAGATAAAAAGTGAAGGGGAATCACTACGTGATGTGACAGAAGAACCTCTCCATCTACAGTCTACCATCTAAGAATTTCATACATGTAACACTCATGCTGGTAGCCTCGAACACCTGTTCTGCACAATGACGCATCCACCTCTTCATTTCCTGTGTGGACACTTTGCTGCACACGTTGATCAAACGGGGTTATCAGCACATATTTGTGGCTGGTTTGGCTCGACAGTGAGAATTTCAACAACCTGCGCTGAAATACCAGGTGATGCAGCTACAATCAGTTCTACTGAATGAATGAATGCATTTAGCCTAACTTACCAGGACACCTGAAATCAAACTGTGACTGGAATCTGACTGAGTTAATGTGACAGCCAAACTTTAGGCCAACAGTTAAAATCATAGAATCTGTCCATGTTTTGTAAGAACATCCTGCAGCTGCAGAGAAAAACTCCAAATATTATGTGCAGAGCAGAACTCAGCCGATACTTCCTGTTACTACAAATACAGATCAATTAAATCTGTATTTTTTTAATTCATTGTAGCGTTTATTGTTTTACTGTTTACAGCCTGTGTGACTTTCTTTTTAAAATTTAAACAGACTGAAATACTCAAACACACATTGATCAATCACACAAATTCTTTGATCTCAGATACATCGACAGATTAATCATGAACACCCGCATTACCGATGTCTTAATTAGTTCGTAACTCCGTTTACATCCTCCGTTAAGAGATGACATCATTCTTTCCGCTGCACTCTGTGAACACAGTGACAGGAAGTCTTCCTCTGTTTTCCTTCACAGCGGCTCTTTATAAAGTTCTGCTGTTTGTTCTGGAGCTGAACTCAGCTGACAACACGGACAAAGAGAGAAAAGTTTCAAACCTTCAGCTGGAGAGAAGAAGCTTCGACACGACGAGCTCACAGACAGAAGCAGGAAGGAAGCGGACACTTTCACAATAAGGGCAGCTTTCAAATACTAAACCACGTGACAGACTTGGGCTGCGGTCAAAAAGTCAAACAGATGTCATTTCCTGCGCCCTTTTCATTGACCTCGGTAGATGAAAAACGTCACGACGTCAAGTAAAGATGGGAAGGAGATTTTATAAGGACTTAGGAAAAGACTGCACTTACACAGATTCCTGAAATCAAGAGCACATTTCTATATTTTTCACAAAGAGCCGAGTCTCTACTTTCATCACTGAAATACATACAGAAAAGACTGCTGAAGAGGACCTTCTGTCTCATTCCTTCATTCCACACAGAGTTTCCTTTGGCTGTGTTTGAGCCCTGATTTGTCATTTTATAATTTTTTATTTCTTATGAGCATTTATGAATTGTATTTATTTTAATGTGGCTTCACCGTCTAAGCTTGTCTGTTCCCGTGTTAATTCTGTACTGTTCAGTACTACTACTACTACATTTGTCAATATTATATATAAATATATAAATAAAAACTTACTCTGGGCTAAAAATGTAACTTATAAGACATGGAAGATAAGTACATTGACAAACACAGAATCACACCTCTTAATAAAGGAAGTTTTCAGTGTATACACAGGATATATTTAACCATCAATTACTCCAGGAAGTAACAACTAAATAGAAGGCTGTTAAATAAAAACAAAACAAAACAAATAGCACTGAAATTATGAAATTAAAAATATAATGGGGAAAAACCTTTTTATAGGCCTAAATTTGTTTTTTCATACTTTTTTCCACTATATTTTGTTAGGATGCTGATATTGTATAACTGTAAATTTAATATGCTTGTTTTTTTAAGATTCCTCCCAATTGGATGGATTTTGAAAGAGAACAAATCTCTATTTATGGTTTCAGAGCTGTGATCATACGAGGATTTCCAGATGTTTGGGATCGTGTCACATGTTCATGCAACAGGAGCTCTGTTCTTTCTACATTTACGTGGGTCTGCTGTGGTGAAACTACATTGCTGCATCACTAAATGATGCTGCTGAGAGGAATTGTGGGACGGCATTCTCTCCTTTCCTTTTGTAACGGATGGTCCAGTGTACCCTACACTAAGGGAGATGAGACAGGAAGCACTGACGCACCTTTCCTTTGCTTTAGACCTTTGACTTTCGACCAGCTCGTGTCACTTAGCTGCCACTTAGACACTTCTTATGGACGCAGTAACACGTTTTATCCTGTTGACTAGCTGTTGTTACTGAAGCAGAAGCTTTATATCTGATTGGCTACAACACGGGGTTTTCATCTTTATCTGCAAAGTGACTACAGGGACCAAACAGACGCTGAGCTGAGACCTCCTTTAAAGAGGAGTGCTCCTCCTCGTGGAGAACAGAACCTGCATCCTGTCAGATTACAGGCTGGTTTCAGTGTTTCGATCCAGAGATCAGCAGTTTGAGTCCATTTGTCCTGATGAGTGGACTTTTTAAATATATGAAGAAGAAGAAGAAGAAAGCCACAAAGCTTTTCATGTTAGTAAAGGATCTTAATGTCAGACAAACCCTGGCACTATTCCCACATTCCCTGTTACCCCACTGAGTTTAATTTTCTATGTTTGACCCTTGAGTAGTTATTTCTTTATTTATTATTCATGTATTTTAATGTACTGCACCTCCTGGGCTGCACTATTCTGCACTATTCTCTAAGTTACTCAGTCTGACCACAGGAGGGAGCTGATCACTCACCTTCCTCCTCCTGTTAAATGTCTGCTGCCCTCTTGTGGTCACAGGGAGCAGCTGCAGCACTGACAGGACTGTTGATCTGACTGTAAACTCTTTACTGGCCTCTGGTGGTGACACAGAGGAACTACAGCTCTCATTAACCACACACAGAGACAGACGTCTGTCTTTGTCGTCCTCTCCGGGCTTCCATACGGCGTCTTCCTGCCGGCCTCACTGAGCGAAGACACACAAACTTCTTTTGAAGGTTTATTACAAAACGCAAGACAAAACATGTCAACTGGGTTTATTCTATTGGCAAACACGATACAATGACGAACAACCTTCTATCTGCAGGTGAAGCTTCGCTGAAACCAAAGAGAAAACAAACCAACACGACATGGAGCCAAATGCAAAAACAAAGAAGAGGAGAACGGCAGCTGCAAGCCCCGAAACTGAGAGAACACAAACCAGGAAGATGGAGAGCAGGAGGAGGAGGAAGAGGAGGAGCTTCTGTTTCTTATTCTACAGGAGGCTCGTAGTGCGACGGTCCGCCGCCTACACACACTTATAAATAGGTCACCATTAAGTTAAGTCAAATCCAATTCACACAGTAAAATGTTATTCACAAACTCAAAGTGTCCGCCGCCGTCAGACGGCTCCACAAGCAGGAAACAATAAGTGAAGGGGGGCGTGTGGGGGGGGGGGGGGGGGGAATCGTCTGACGTGAAGTTCGTCCACATTTGGTTTAACCTCCAACGATTCACCAAACAGCAGCTCTTCTGTTCATCACGCCTGTAACGCCGTCGACGTTTATGTATTTTAACTTCCAATCATCAGCCAATAAAGACGACCTGAACGTTTCGCCTGTCCGCTCTGGGCCAGATGTCGCCTCAGAAGAAGAGCTTTTTTATTTTTAAACAAACAGATTTGAAAAGGCTTTAATTTTGAAAAACTGCTGTCAAAGAGTCGTTTCCTGTTCCTGTGCTGCTGCTGCTGCTGTGATGGCGATGGCGGTGCTTAGAGATGAAGGTGGCGGTGGTGTTGCTACGCTAACGAGGGCAGCTAGGTCAGGCCTGGCCGCCGTAGACGCCCTCGCTCGTCTTGGTTTAGTTTTTTAACTTGTGACTCACATTTAAATACCATTTATATTTATATATTACAACATTGTTCCAAATTCATAAATAAGTAGTGCAGTTTCCCCTTCGACCTCCACGACAGCGCCGCCGCCGCCGCTGCTAAAAGGAGAAATCCAAACGTCAGACGCCGCAGATCGGTCACACACACACACACACACACACACACACACAGAGCTGAAAAACTACAAATATGGCCGACTAGCTGCAGGTTATAGTCTTCATGCTAAGTTTAATGTGGAGGAACGCCAACTCTGACCAATCAGCTCGCCGTCTGCTCGGATTTCACATTTTAACCTTTTTTTATTTTCTTTAAATATCAAAGTTAGAACACAGGGAACCAATCAGAACTAAAAATAAGAACCTCAGCCAATCAAAGTCACTCCAGGAAGGAAGTGGGCGGTGACGTCAGAGAGGAAAGACGAACGTGGAGACGAGCAGACGAGTCGCTGCTCCATATATGGACGTCCTGCTTCTATCTACACCAGAGAAGAATCAACCAGTTCAAGTTCCCGAAACCTGGACAAACAAACCGCCTCATTCGGCCCCAGAATCTGTCCCCAACTGGTCCAGAACTGGTGGAGAACTGGTCCAGAACATTTCCAAATTAGAACTTTTCCAGAACTGGTCCCAAACCAGTCCAGTGCTGATTCAGAACCAACCCGGAACAGGTCCAGAACCAGTCCAAACCCAGTCCAGAGCCAGGTGACTTCACTCGGAGTCGGACTCCAGCGGGGCGGTCTCGTCTAAGACGACTCTCTTCCGGCGCTTGGCGGCGGCCCGGGCCCGCTGCTCCTCCTCCAGGTGGGCCTTCTTGTGGCGGGAGAAGCTGGACGAGTGCATGAAGGTCTTGTTGCACGCCGCGCAGGTGTACGTCTTGGACTTGGAGGCGGGGAGTCCGGACTTAACGTGTAGCTGCTTCTGGTGCTGCTGCAGCTTCCCACGCCCGCCGCCGCCGTCCACCGCCCTGTGGGTCTGCTGATGCCGGGCCAGGCTGGAGGCATGGCTGAAGCGCTTCCCGCACTGGGTGCAGCAGTGGCGCCCGGCTCCTCCTCCTCCTCCTCCGCCCCCCTCCTCCTCCTCCTCTGAGATGGCGGGGCCCCGTTTGCCGGGCCGACCCCCCCTGCGGCGGCGGTTCTTCTTGCAGAGGGTGTAGAAGTTGGGCTTGTCGCGGGAGCAGAGCTTGAGTCGGATCTTGAGGTCGGACGAGCTCTCGCTCAGGTTCTCCTTGCCGGGCGTGTAGTTGTCCAGCAGCTCCTTGACGTGGGTCACCTGGTGTTTGGACAGCTGCGTGGACGTCCTGAAGCTCATGTCGCACTGCGGGCAGGCGTAGAACTTATCTCCGCCCTGACTCTGGATGATGGCGGCCGCCACATGATGCTGCTGCTGCTGCTGCTGCTGCTGCCTCTTGGTCTTCTTGTTCTTGCCGCCGGCCTTGAGCGAGTGGCGCAGGGCGGCCATGTTGGGGCCGAGGGCCACGTCCTTGGGGAGGCCTTTTCCCTTCTTGTGGATGAGGCGGTGTCGCGACAGGCTGGAGCTGTGGTTGAACTCCTTCCCGCAGATGTTGCAGGGGTGGATCCGCCGCTTCCCGTGCAGCCGCAGGTGACTCCCCAGCATCCTGACGGGCACATGACAAAACGTTACAATCGGATAAAACTTTATTGACCGAGTGACAAAAAAAACAGACAAATGAGGGAGGAGGTGTCAAAGCTGATGGAGAAAAACCCCCGACTCTTTCACAGCCTCCATCCTCTCCGCCAGACTCTCTGAACCGCTCTGGGTTTTAAACTCGCGGCGTGAAGATGCTAACTGAACACCGTGTGAGGGGAACATAATGAAAATAATCTGCTTTTAGCTGCCTGAAGTGCATGACAACACATGACATTAAGGACCAGGACCAGGACCAGGACCAGGTGAGCTAAGGATCTATCTTATGACAGACTGAATATTATAAACATTAGCGGTGTAACGGCACCGCACATGTGCACTGAATGCCGTGTTTAACGTCATATATTAGGCTTGTTTTGTGTGGAACAAACAAAAATTCCAAGTTTCCACACGGACATATTAAGTGGCGGACCAAATCGCCGCCTTGCGGCGCTACATAAGCAGCCGCTTTAGCCCCGCCCCTCGCTAACTAGTGACTTGAGCATCATGGCAGAGCTTTAAGAGCCTCCCTTGTTGTTCAGGTTTGAACACTTCGGTTTCCTGTGAAAGACAACGGACGAGTCGATGAGACGACAGCGGCGGGCCGACTTTTCTCAGCAGTGATCGGGTTTGTTTCTGGCAACACGTCAAACTCACTAATGTATCACACGAAGGAGAAGGACACTGCAACAAAACGAGCAGAGTGCAAACAGACTTTCAGCTTCTATGTGAGCAGAAGAAGAAGAACGCTGCTGCTCTGTAATCCATGTTATTACATATTTTTATTATATCAGCTATATGTGGTTTTATTTCTTATTCTTTATTATTTTATATAATTTATTTATTTATTATGTGTAATTTGGAAGTTTGTTTAAAAAATTGTAAACTAAGTTTAATGTTTACAAAAGTTCATAATAAACCAGCAGCAATTTAATGTTGGCATTTTCCCCTCACTGTACCAAAAATAAACCGAACCGTGAGTTCAAATCCGAGGAGAGTTTTGTTACCGTTACTCCCCTAACGTCGTCTGGTAGGTGTGTTTATTATAACGTTTGTTTCTGGTCACGTAGCGCCACCTTTTGGTTCAGTACATGTTGAGATTCGCTCTTTTAGGCATGAATAGATTTTGGTTTGATTTTGGTTTTCGTCGCTTTATGAAGTTGATTTAGAACGACGACCTGTTATTCAGCGTCCGAGGCTTCAGACACGCTCCGAGCTGGAAGACTGTCAACGCTTATCTGAGCTGTGGTGCTTTTCTGCCTGTTTGGTTTATAAAACGTCGGTCAGCGTTTCCAAGAAGACGTCCTCAGATGTCTCGTTCAGTTTAAAATATTCACATTTAAGAAGCTGGAATCAGTTTTTTACTCCAACTGATTAATCGATCATCTTAACAGTTGATAACTAATCGCTGCAGCTGGATCATGTGTTTACCGTCTGCGATCGATCGTCTGCGGCTAACAGCGGCCGGCGACCTGCGCGTTGAATCTCGAGCTGCTGTAACAATCGATCGATCTCGTTTGGAAATCCGCCCCTCGCCCCGACACAGACAGAGTTTCAGCTCCTCTGGTCATCCAATCACAGAGCTGGAATGTTTAGATGAAGGTGTAAAACGTGGCGGTGCTACAGAGAACGTGCTGCTCACGGCTCGTACCGCCGTCTGTGAGCGATCAGACCCGGCCGGGTTACGAATCGGCTCTGATCAGTTTGTCTGAAACATCCTGAGTAACAGAACAGGGTACGGACCTGCTGCCTTTGAAGCTCATCCCGCAGTGCGGGCAGGTGTAGCGCGCCTCCTGATGCGTCGGCTCCAGCGCCCGTTTGGCGGGGGGCGGCGGCGCGGCGCTCTTCCCGGTGTGCGTCTGCTGGTGGCGGTACAGGCTGGAGGCGTGGCTGTAACACTTGCCGCAGTAGCTGCAGCGGTACTGCCGCTCGTCCGGCTCGAAGTCGGCCTGGTCCGAGTCGACCTCGCCATCCAGCTGGCTGCTCCCCGCCTCGACCAGCACCTCCTGCTCCTCCTCGGTGTCGTCCTCGTCCGAGTCGGAGTCCGTCTTTATCTCCACGCTCTGCTCCGTCACCTCGCAGGGGTACACCTCCTCGTAGGGCGCGAAGAAGGCCTCGTCCGTCTCGATCTTCAGCTGGTCGGCCGTCAGGTCCGACGGGTCGTCCGAGTCCTTCTTCACGCAGGAGATGGTGAACTTGGAGCCGACCTCCGCCCACTTCACCACGTACTCGATGGGCTGCGTGTCCAGCTCCACCGTGATGAAGTCCGCGCCCAGGGCGTCCGACTCCGACACCGCCAGCTCCGCCTCCGAGTCCTCCATCCTGAACCGAGGCTGGGGGTGGGGGGGGGAGAGGAAGAGTCAGAGGAGCAGCTACAGGCCTGAGGAGGAGGAGGAGAAGAGGGAGGAAGAGGAGGAAGAGGAGGAGGAAGTAGAAGAGAAGAAGAGGGAGGAGGAAGGAAGGAGGGAGAAAAAGGAGACGCAGACGAGAAGAAGAGGAAATTATTATAAATGTATACATAATCAGTCTGATAGAAACGTTCAGATGATCGTGTTTCCTCCACAGAACGAACAGATCAATAAAAGATAAACTAAAGTTTAAACTAACAGAGTACTCACAGGTAGTACTGATCCACTAATAGAGTACTGATCCACTAATAGAGTACTGATACAGAATACTGATCCACTAATAGAGTACTGATCCACTAATAGAGTACTGATATAGAATACTGATCCACTAATAGAGTACTGATCCACTAATAGAATACTGATCCACTAATAGAGTACTGATATAGAATACTGATCCACTAATAGAGTACTGATCCACTAATAGAGTACTGATCCACTAATAGAGTACTGATATAGAGTACTGATCCACTAATAGAGTACTGATCCACTAATAGAGTACTGATATAGAATACTGATCCACTAATAGAGTACTGATCCACTAATAGAGTACTGATACAGAATACTGATCCACTAATAGAGTACTGATCCACTAATAGAGTACTGATACAGAATACTGATCCACTAATAGAGTACTGATCCACTAATAGAGTACTGATACAGAATACTGATCCACTAATAGAGTACTGATCCACTAATAGAGTACTGATA
>NC_060161.1:5153919-5155548 GCF_021292245.1 Micropterus dolomieu
GAGTCGCCTTCTAGCTTAGCTAAAGCACGGGATAAATTGTTCGATGCACATGCCTGCACAGCCTTCGTTCAGAAAGAAAACCATCTATTATTAGAAAAACCTCAGATGGACGCTGCTCTCGCTACGCTAAAGCTAGAAAAATAGATTGCTGCAGCAGCAGTAGCAGAGGCTGAGGCTCTCAAGTCTGCAGCAGGATTGGAGAGAGGCTCCAGAGCCTCAAAACATTGTTGCTCTTCCACTCCAATCCCCACAAGAAAGAACCAGCGAGTACGTTGAGTGTCATTCTTGAGCAGCCTCTGAGCCTACACCCATCGACCAGCCTCAGCAATGCCATCCTGCTCCCTTCAACAGTGCCGTTCCAGACTTAATGGGACTAAATCACATATCCCAACCAGTCAGCAAGCAAAGCCACATCCTGATGTTAACCCTCACGGCTCCTACCCCACGAGTTCACATCAGCCACCTCTCTCGTCTCTCCACAAACAGGCCCCTCATCCTCTCTCTGCCGGCCGTGTGTTCTGTGACATCGAGAGATTCCTCGGTCGACGTCAACTGCAGAGCTCCGGCCTCATCAAATGTGACTATCGTCCTGAAGGCTGCTGGGCATGGAAGTCAAGCTTCCGAAACTCCATTGAAGTAACGGAACTGTCCTGTGGTGAGAAGCTTGATCTCCTAATTAAGTGGTTAGGCCCACAGTCTTCAGCACATGTCAAGAGGATTTGAGCCATCAATGTCAACGACCCAGCCCTCGGCCTGAAAATGGCATGGACGTGTCTTCAGGAATGTTATGGGTCGCCATAGATGATTGAGAAGGCGCTCTTTGACAGAGTGGAGAGATTTCCACAGATCACCAATAAGTATCCTCAGAAGCACAGAGAGATGGTTGACCTGCTACAGTAGCTAGTATCAGCACAGCAGGAGGGCAACCTACCTGGGCTGACTTACCTTGAAACCGCTAGAGGCCTGAACCCTATTGTAAGTTGCCATTTAGCCTCCAAGAAAAATTAATCTCTCACGGGAGTACTTACAAGCTACACTGCAAGGTGCATTTTCCACCATTTGCCTACTTTACTGACCTCTTCTGCAGAGAGGCTTACATCCGTAATGACCCAAGTTTCTCTCTGTCCTCTTCAGCTGCTACAACAATAAAGGCAGACAACGCAGTAAAGATGAGTAGCTCCAGAAACTATATCTCCTCGCACAAGACAGAGGTCTCTTCTGCTTCTGACTCTGACACCACAGAGACTCCCAGCCCTAGGCCAGATGTTGGTAGCCAATGCCCTATCCACAGAAAGCCTCACCCCTTTAAATACTGTAGAGCAGGGGTATTCAATTAGAATTCAAAAATGTCCAGTTAGAGAAAATTTCCCGAAGCAAAGGTCCGGAACATCATAACAACTAACTTCATTCAGGGCGGCCCATAACGTATAGTTGTATCAACATATACTGTATGTTTTTAGTCAACAACTGACAATATTTCAACAATATTCAGTTTCATATCAAACCGGAGGGATAATAAATACTAACTATTCTAATAATATATTTTAAACTATGTAAAGTGCCTAATTTTTTTGAAATAATGAAATAAAGTGTAGCTTGAAGTGTTGGAAGTCCAATTTTATGATAAAC
>NC_060161.1:5155568-5156928 GCF_021292245.1 Micropterus dolomieu
CTTCTGACTCTGACACCACAGAGACTCCCAGCCCTAGGCCAGATGTTGGTAGCCAATGCCCTATCCACAGAAAGCCTCACCCCTTTAAATACTGTAGAGCAGGGGTATTCAATTAGAATTCAAAAATGTCCAGTTAGAGAAAATTTCCCGAAGCAAAGGTCCGGAACATCATAACAACTAACTTCATTCAGGGCGGCCCATAACGTATAGTTGTATCAACATATACTGTATGTTTTTAGTCAACAACTGACAATATTTCAACAATATTCAGTTTCATATCAAACCGGAGGGATAATAAATACTAACTATTCTAATAATATATTTTAAACTATGTAAAGTGCCTAATTTTTTTGAAATAATGAAATAAAGTGTAGCTTGAAGTGTTGGAAGTCCAATTTTATGATAAACGCTCGACACATCTTAACATGAACAGCTGTAATGCCTCCTCTTCTCTTTCATTCCCTCTTACATAGCTACCACTTCCCTACTTTCTCTTGTTCAGTCAGAAACATAAGTTCTAGTTTGTACTGCCAGCTAGCATTGGAGATCTGAGATATTCTGGTTTTGTAACTGCCTGTGGGAAGAATGTACATCTGTACATTCTTGATTAAAAGTACAGTAAATGCTAGAAAAGCTGTGCGGGTTAAAGTAGAAATGCTCCGTCACGAGGCAGGTAGGTCTCAATAATAAATCGGCTGTAGGTTGGCGGTCAGGAGAGGACGGCGGCTAGGTATGGATCCAGACCGCGGTCCGCCTATTAGCAGGCACGTGCACACATAGACATCAAAAGCGGCTTCAGCCCCTGCCCTTTTCCTTCCTCAAGAGAAAGTGTCCTTTTTTCTGGGATGCTTGTTATTGTTTTTTAATAAATGAATATACAGTATGTTTATTCCTGTTTGCAACAGATTCCCTGTCAAACAAATATATTTATTGGGAAAAAAATCTAAGTAGGCTATCAGGTCAGAAGATGAGACTTTGGAGTTTCCGATGCGTGCGCGTTCTCTCTCTCTGTTTCAATTCAAATTAGATTTATTGGCATGAAATATGTCTGTGTGTAACTGATAAGAGGGTTGCGTACATCCTTCCATTGTGTGTTTTTCATTGATTTAAAGACTTTATTAAGTAATACAACTTGAATGAATTAACTAGGAGGTGTTTGTGACAATAAATTTATCATTAAAAAAGTATAGCAGTGAGTTATAAGTAAAAGGAGGAATCTCCGGGGCCAGCAAAGGATCAGTAGGAGGTTTCTTTGGAATCAAGTCAGTCTTTATTATTAAACAAGTGAAGAATAAATTGAAATAATGACAGTAAAGCAGTAAAATGGTATAACGGTGAGTAAAAATTAAGCAGCATTATA
>NC_060161.1:5156948-5158199 GCF_021292245.1 Micropterus dolomieu
GGAGAGGACGGCGGCTAGGTATGGATCCAGACCGCGGTCCGCCTATTAGCAGGCACGTGCACACATAGACATCAAAAGCGGCTTCAGCCCCTGCCCTTTTCCTTCCTCAAGAGAAAGTGTCCTTTTTTCTGGGATGCTTGTTATTGTTTTTTAATAAATGAATATACAGTATGTTTATTCCTGTTTGCAACAGATTCCCTGTCAAACAAATATATTTATTGGGAAAAAAATCTAAGTAGGCTATCAGGTCAGAAGATGAGACTTTGGAGTTTCCGATGCGTGCGCGTTCTCTCTCTCTCTCTGTTTCAATTCAAATTAGATTTATTGGTATGAATGTAACAACAATATTGCCAAAGTATCATACATACAACATAAGAACAATCAACCCCATACATTTCATTAAACAAGTAATTAAAGCGTAAATTATTTAAAGCGTATTTGTGTTTTTGTTAAAAAAAAGAAGAAATTAAAAATTAAAATTAAATAAATAAAACAGTAAGCGTGTGTGTATGTGTGTGTGTGTATATGTGTTAAAAAAATATATTCTAAATAAAATAAATAAATCAGTAAGTGGGCGGGCCCTCGCACTTGTAGCGCGTCCGGGTGTGAGCCGGCCGCGTTGCACATTCTCAAGCTCTGCCAGTGCTGCTGTGAATTTGCTACGCGGTTCCGACGCCGCATGAATGTGCTATATGTCACTTCCTGTGTCCCCTATGTGGAGCTACATAGCACTTGCCGCTATGAATATAAATCGGTATTGACGTGTAGATGTCTGCGGGGTGGGAGCAATAATGTACCCAAACAATAAAATAAATTCCTTTTATATTTCCCTGCCTTGTTGTTTATGTGTACATACAGAGGAAGAATGTGAGAACAGCACACATTTCATCGTTACTGTGTGTTAGAGCATGGGAGAACAGTGGATACTTTTAATACAGCCCACACCCCTAATACTGTGTAACTATAACAAGTAGAGAACAGAAGAAAAAGATGTTCTTTCTTTACAACTGTCTGCATAGCTTATTCATATTGTGTAATGAATGAAAATAAATAGGCCTACTAGGCTCCTCTCTACTTTGACATTTAAGATTAGCTTGTTTGATCCACCTTCATACACATGTGACATTACTGTACAACTTGAGAAAGGTGAGTTGTTTTCTGCTCCAGCCTGCCTAAAAGAAAAGCGTTTTGGGGATTAAATGGACTTTATTAGCTGCTGCAGTGCAGGATGAACTCAGAACAGACCCATTT
>NC_060161.1:5158299-5160606 GCF_021292245.1 Micropterus dolomieu
TCCGAACTGTCTGAATGTGCGAGCTTGTTGCTATCGCGAAGGAAATATCAGCTGCTGTTTCCACCAAATGTGAATGCAGGCTGAAATTCAACCGTGTTGTTGTGTCGTGAGAGCAGCGGTGAGTAAGAAATAGTATAATTATATATCAATGTATTAAGCTATGAGCACAGGGAAAGTCCGCTAGCCGCTAGGCTAACGTTAATTTCAGCAGTTTGAAAATGCCACAGGTTCTAGCTAATGATGGTGTTTAGCAAAAAGCAAACCAAGACTATGAGCCGAATGTTTGTTAAAGGTTGGTGTGAGCTATGTTCGATGCATGTTAGTGGACTGTACTGAATTTACATTCAATATACTTTTATCTCTAGTATGGCCAAAAGCCGAGTGGACATCGGTGGTAGTTCCTGTCCTGTGGTCAACAGCAGCATCAAGAACAACAATGAAATTAAGAATTTATAAGTCCTTAAGATATAACGCTAACTTTCACCGTCACGTTCTACCGCTCGCTCTCTCTCTCTGGCACACACAGGACACTCAGGGAGCCAAACCAGCGATGTGTTGCTGCACAGTGTGCCGATGAAATCAACGTTGCGGTCATATTGATGAGCATGTGAAATTTAAGTAGCGTGGTCATTCATTCATTAGCAGCGGTGAAATGCGTCGGATACAGGGGCAACACTGGTCCCAGCGCTACTCACATGTAGCACGCCGTTGACCTCACGATGCCGCCCACCGCTGTAACACAAACAACTTCACCAGGTCGTATCGCTCCCCGTGGCCCTTGTTGAGATTATTTCTTAAGTGGCATTGTTGATGTAACAGGGAAAGGTAAGAAGTATTTTCACTGATCCCTGTTACGGGGTGTGGTGTATGGACAGAGAGGACCCAAATGCAGCACTCAGAGGGAAGGAGGTTTATTGAGGGAAAAAAGGGTGAGAGGGACTGGAGTGGAGGGAGAGGAGGACGTCGGGGAAGTACTGGCACGGGGAACCAAGGAGACAGGGGGCCAGGGAGCCGGGGAACACAGGGGCCGAGGAAGCGAGGCGAGGCGGGGGAACATGGTGGACGCCGAGAGGGAAGTCCGAGGAGGAGTGGGCCAGTGGATGAACCCAGCCAACTGAATGGAGGACGAGGGTGAGTGTACCTGGGAGGGAAACAGACACAGTGACAAGGCACAGGGTAAGTTTGAAGAAACATGAAAGCCTGAACACGGAGGTGGCACCGGGTATGGAGCAACGACGATCAAGCGAGGATGGTGTGGAGAACCGGGGTAGAAATACAGGCTGGGATGAGGTTGATTACTGGCAGGTGTGGCAGGCTGACGAGGTGGATGATGGGATGCAGGTGCAGGTAGTTGGCTGGGCTCAGGAGCAGAGAGAGAGAGAGAGAGAGAGAGAGAGCACACAGGGGAGAAAACACAGGGAGGCAGGCAGAGAACAGGAAACCAAGGAAAAAAGCAGAAGAACTGATAAAAAGTAGAAAAAACCAGGACACTCACCGTCAGCCGGGCTGCCACCACAACAGATCCCAGAGTTTTCTGACCTTCTAGCTTTAGGTATTTCTCACATGTTGTTGTCCTTGTCAGGAAGACAACAATAGACTGATTAGGTAAAGACAGTAGCCCGGGCATCAGGCTAACAGATATCAGTGTTCTCTGGGAGCCACACTGACCCAGGGGCAGTTTTATATTTCTGTCTATTATAGCAGTGGTGGGCTGAGGCTGTGTGATGAAGTCTGGGTGGCTGGATGTGGGCAGCAGGTGCTTAACCAGGTCTGGAGTAGAACGATCAGAATCACAAAGATGGAGAGCAAGCATCTTTCTCCAACGAGGTGACAATGTTGATTTGTGGTTTAAAACCTGAGAGCTGTTAATTGAGCGGTACGCTCATCTAACGTTTAATTTATCCTGAATTTCCATCTGAATGTGAAAACTGTCATGCAGCATCCCAGCAGCAGCCAGCTAAAGAACGAGCTAATAGACCCCACAGCTGCTAAGTTAACGTTAATTATTATCTTTGAGGTGTGCAAAGCGTTTTACAGATGTGTTTTCTGTTAAGTCTTTACATGAGTAACGTTAGCTATTCAAATATGTATTATTGGTCTGTCAGACCTATAAAACCTTCAGACTTCCTTATTTGACATTTTAAATATGCAGAGGCAGCACACAAATGCCACAAATGATTTAATTAACTTTGTTACTGTGTTATATTCAAAGTAACTGAAGCTTTCAGTCCATGTGCAAAATAAAGCTGTGTAGACTCTGAAAGCAGAGTTTAGTTTTTCACCATAGACAGAGCTCAGTCTGCTGTT
>NC_060161.1:5160626-5161233 GCF_021292245.1 Micropterus dolomieu
GCCAGCTAAAGAACGAGCTAATAGACCCCACAGCTGCTAAGTTAACGTTAATTATTATCTTTGAGGTGTGCAAAGCGTTTTACAGATGTGTTTTCTGTGATTAACTTTGTTACTGTGTTATATTCAAAGTAACTGAAGCTTTCAGACCATGAGCAAAATAAAGCTGTGTAGACTCTGAAAGCAGAGTTTAGTTTTTCACCATAGACAGAGCTCAGTCTGCTGTTTGAGGGTTTCCAGTCAGACTCCTGTAAGCCCCCTGTAGCCAAAATCACACTATGAATGTGACGGTTATTATTTTCATCACTTCAGGTTCTTTGTGATTCTGATTACTTCACAAGAGGTGATGTTGTCACCACTGATGAAGAGTCTCTTCAGGCTGTAAAAGCACATGCTGAGACAGAAGAAGCTGGAAAACTGACTGTTCCCTACCTTTGCAATTACTCCTTTTGAATAGAATTTAAATGTTTCATTCGTGCTCGTTTGAAATGCCTTATAAGATGATATAACAATGCATTGCTACTTTTCACCAGGTTGCCTCACAGTGATTGACTGATGTTGATTATTATGTGCAGGTGTTGCACAGTCCAGAGCAGCAGGTTTCCTGGGA
>NC_060161.1:5161253-5172487 GCF_021292245.1 Micropterus dolomieu
TTAATTGAGCGGTACGCTCATCTAACGTTTAATTTATCCTGAATTTCCATCTGAATGTGAAAACTGTCATGCAGCATCCCAGCAGCAGCCAGCTAAAGAACGAGCTAATAGACCCCACAGCTGCTAAGTTAACGTTAATTATTATCTTTGAGGTGTGCAAAGCGTTTTACAGATGTGTTTTCTGTTAAGTCTTTACATGAGTAACGTTAGCTATTCAAATATGTATTATTGGTCTGTCAGACCTATAAAACCTTCAGACTTCCTTATTTGACATTTTAAATATGCAGAGGCAGCACACAAATGCCACAAATGATTTAATTAACTTTGTTACTGTGTTATATTCAAAGTAACTGAAGCTTTCAGTCCATGTGCAAAATAAAGCTGTGTAGACTCTGAAAGCAGAGTTTAGTTTTTCACCATAGACAGAGCTCAGTCTGCTGTTTGAGGGTTTCCAGTCAGACTCCTGTAAGCCCCCTGTAGCCAAAATCACACTATGAATGTGACGGTTATTATTTTCATCACTTCAGGTTCTTCGTGATTCTGATGACTTCACAAGAGGTGATGTTGTCACCACTGATGAAGAGTCTCTTCAGGCTGTAAAAGCACATGCTGAGACAGAAGAAGCTGGAAAACTGACTGTTCCCTACCTTTGCAATTACTCCTTTTGAATAGAATTTAAATGTTTCATTCGTGCTCGTTTGAAATGCCTTATAAGATGATATAACAATGCATTGCTACTTTTCACCAGGTTGCCTCACAGTGATTGACTGATGTTGATTATTATGTGCAGGTGTTGCACAGTCCAGAGCAGCAGGTTTCCTGGGATACTGTAAGGTAACAGGAAGAGGTGCTTCCACAGTGGCTGGTATAAACAGGATCCATGGCTTCCAGCCAAGACTCTGCCTACTGTTAGATTACCTCATATCACAGTAAATACTTATTTTCAGGTAAGGTGTGTTTGGTTTATGTTACAATTTTTTTTAGAAAAAGAAGCTTTATTTAGGTTTGATCTGTGGCTCTGCTTTGGATTGTAAGCCTCAGCTGGTTGTATTTTATCCATTCATCATCAACCACTTATCCTGCGTACAGGGTCGCGGGGGGGCTGGAGCCAATCCCAGCTGATATCGGGCGAAAGGCGGGGTTCACCCTGGACAGGTCGCCAGTCGATCGCAGGGCCACACATGGACAAACAACCACTCACGCTCACACCTAAGGACAATTTAGGGTAACCAATTAACCTAGCCTGCATGTTTTTGGACGGTGGGAGGAAGCCGGAGCACCCGGAGAGAACATGCAAACTCCACACATGCGTTTTATTTATATTGTAATTATTTATTTAAATAAATAGTCAAATGACATGTATCTTTTTAATGATTATTCAGTTTACCTGATGTTATATGCTGATTCATTCTCTCCAATGGGAATGGCTTTTAAAATGTGGAACTGACTTTTCCTGAACGATTACTGATTTAAAAATGGATGTTTTGTTAAAATGACCAGAGGTTCGGAGAAACTGTAACAGGTTGAAGTAGAACAGGAATCAAAAACTATCAAATATTAAAACAACAGTCTGATATTGAAAACATTTAATTATTATATACAACATCTTCCATCAAACTTATTGACTCATTGGGGAGACGTCCGTTTTTGCTTGTGATAAGCTAGCCCAAATCACACCATCAAAACTTCTAGTTTCATACTATATACTTGTTTCGTGAAGCACATGCAGGATTTTTACATGTCAACATTAGGTTATTGCAGCAAATGGACAGCAGAACAACAAAGAAGCCCCCTGCTGTGAAGAAGCCATTTGAGTAACATACATTAGTATGTACCACCGGTTATTGTGGCACTAAAAACTTGTTGTTGAGTTGATGGCTCACTATGACTCTGAACTGATAGTAAAACACATAATTTTGTGTTTGTATGTTGTATTTACCATGGGGTTCATGCCCTTCCCTTCTCATGTTCGCCTGTTTGTCCCTCTCGTCTGTGTTCTTGTTATATGCTGCAGATTGTAGTGGTGTGACACGATTTGCAGTGACGATCGATTGCAGTGAGCACATGCGGTGGGTAAGTTGGTGCACCCCTGGAGCACACCCTTAGTTAGACTGCCTCCCCACAGCTGGCCCTGGCCCACTCCACTCTCTTGTTTGGTTCAATAAGTAATAACTGGGAGTGTGTTTTGTTAAAAAATAAAATAACTTGTTTGCCAAAATTTGTAATAAACTTTCATATTCCATTTGTAATTTGATTGTTTGTGTTACTCACATTCTCTTTTCAGGCACTTCCAATTACCTTTTGGAGCCACGTCTGTCTTTCTTACTTGTGTAGCCTTTGTATAAAGTAGAAAAAGCATTTCCTGGGGTGGAAGTCCCCAGGTGGCATTGTCGGATAGTTAGATTCTGGTGGTGGTGATTCCTCTCTTGGCACCACCACCAGCCTGGCCACAAAGAAAAAATCTTATCCATTTTAACAAAACAATACATATGTATAAATATTTACAACTTTACTACAAGTGTTATGTCAGTTACAGGATATTATAAATCTAAAACTTCAAAGCAATGTTAATTACATTTTCATTAGCTTCAGAGTTTTCTACAGTAACTGGCCAGGAGGTGTATTAAGTCATCTGGAAAGAGACATCATGAAAGTGATGGCAGTTTAGTGAAGTTAAATGTAATGTGCACTTATCTGACCAAATAGCAGTCTAAAGTGAGAAGGGCAAATGCTTGAGTGACAAAAACAATGCAAAGCAGGAGAGCAAGAGTCAGAGAGACCAAACTGACATAGGTTTATATGGGGACAAGCGAGCGGTGTCAGGGCTTTCATATGAAGCTGTACTGTCCAACAAAATACTAATGGAGACACTAATTTTAAATTTAAAGTTTGGTGATGACACTGACTAGCATTAAAATAGCTTTAAACGGGGTTTGCAAGTTAAACATTTCTATCCGGGCATACCTGTAGAGATGTGCCTTCCAGAGCGGTGTTAATATATGTGGGTGGAAAATAAAAAAATTTATTAAGAATATATTTAACATAATTTAATAGACATACAGTAGCTTTGCTTGGCCTACATGCAATGAATCAATGGCCTGACTCTCTCCATCCCTGCAGAATGTACAGGCTAGTATACCACAATATAGTTGATCATGTATACGCTAATTCCAGCGTTTCTTTTCTTGATTCCCATGTGGAGAGACAAAACTTTTTAAATGACGTGTACATTTTAACTGGTTTTCCACAAATGTAGCAGTAGGTTATATTACTAAAGAGTATGTGTTCAAAGACTGTATGCACTGATCATCAACAGTTTCAGTGCTATCCTTAACAGACGTGTCAGTATTTCCATTAAGAGCTTTAGCACCAAACTCCTGATACTTGTACTTGCTTAATTTCCCTACAAGTATTTTCAGTCTGTGTTGTGTTGACTGCAGTCTTAGTGTTGGACATTTTAATATCAAGTTCTTCTGAGGGTTGCACATATTTTGAACGCCCTGCCCATGAACCCGATTCTTAGTCAATCAGACTAGTTCCTCCTCTGATCAATTCAATTCACTTGAACTTGGTTTTTAAAAAAAGCTGAAAAAGGTCTTAGTGAGTACATAACTTTGAGAATAATTCCACAATGACACTTACAAGCCTACCTATTAACATGTTTAAGCTTAAATATAGATTTTTGCTGATGAAAGTAAATAGCAAAACTCAATATATCAAGCATAATCTATACTAATCATTTAGATGCTTAATTTGGTTGTTTGTTTTGAAGCATGTGCAATTCATCGGTTTGTGTGTCTCTTTATTTATCAAGAAAATTTGTACTAAAACTTTGCATAGAGGTACAAATATAAGATTCTAAAATGGGAGACTGTTTAGTATTGGTTTGCAGCATGCAAGACTTAAGATAGTTGAATAGATAGTTGAAAGTGTTTTTTTTGTCTAGATACCATTTGTACCATTTGGTCCACACTGTCTTTTGTGTGTATTGTTGTGCCGTCCATGTTGAGGTCCATGTTCATGTGCACTTCACAGCTCTAAGTTCTTCACCAAATTGGAAGTGTAATTTGCTAATGAAAATGTAATTTTAATCAGTATTGTTGTCAGCACAACTGTAAACATCAGAATCAGAAGGAGCTTTATTGCCAAGTCGTGTTTTACACATCTGAGGAATTTGCTGTGGTGATAAGGTGCTACACGTAGACAAACATACAGTCAACATAAATATATGTAGAAATATATACGCAACGGAAGAGAATATTGTGTACATATAAATATATAAACTGACAACGTAAAAATATACAACAACAAAGATCAACAACAACAAATATGTGTGACGTGCCTTGTCTGTGCCCGACACGAGATGAAACCATATTTACATGTGCAGAGACATTTGTATCATTTGCAAGGGGGCAGTGTCAGTGGGGGACCCGGGTCTTGTTAATGAGGCTAGTAGCCGACGGGAAGAAACTGTTTTTGGGGCGAGAGGTTTTGGTCCTGATAGACCGCAGCCTCCTGCCAGAGGGGAGAGTCTGAAACAGTTTGTGTCCGGGGTGGGAGGAGTCAGCTGCAATCTGTTTGCCTCAGAGTCCTGGAGGCATACAGGTCCAGAAGAGAAGGAAGATTGCAGCCAATCACCTTCTCTGCCGAGCGAATGATGCCCTGCAGCCTGCCCTTGTCCCTGGCAGTGGCAGCAGCGTATCAGATGGTGATAGAGGAGGTAAGGATGGACTCAATGATGGCGGTGTAAAAGTGCACCATCATTGTCTTTGGCAGGCTGAACTTCTTCAGCTGCCGCAGGAAGTACATCCTCTGCTGGGCCTTCTTGGTGATGGAGGTGATGTTCAGCTCCCACTTGAGGTCCTGGGAGATGATGGTGCCCAGGAAGCGGAAGGAGTCCACAGTGGTGACGGGGGAATCACACAGGATGGTGGGGGAGGGTGGGGCTGTCTTTCTGAAGTCCACGACCATCTCCACGGTCTTCACAGCGTTGAGCTCCAGACTGTTCTGGCTGCACCAGGTCACCAGATGATCTCCCACCTGTATCCGGTGTCATCCGCAAACTTCAGGAGCTTGACAGACTGGTGACTGGAGGTGCAGCTGTTGGTGTACATGGAGAAGAGAAAGGGGGAAAGAACGCAGCCTTAAGATGATCCTGGACTCAGAGACATGTTTTCCCAGCTTCACGTGCTGCTTCCTGTCCGTCAGGAAGTCAGTGATCCACCTGCAGGTGGAGTCAGGCACATTCAGCTGAGAGAGCTTGTCCTGCAGCAGGGCCGGGATAATGGTGTTGAAAGCAGAGCTGAAGTCCACAAACAGGATCCTGGCGTAGGTTCCTGGGGAGTCCAGGTGCTGGAGGATGTAGTGAAGGGCCATGTTTACTGTATCATCTACAGACCTGTTGGCTCTGTAGGCGAACTGAAAGGGGTCCAGGAGTGGGTCTGTAATGAATTTTAGGTGGGACAACACAAGGAGTTCAAAGGACTTAATAACCACAAGTCTGTAGTCGTTTAGTCCAGTGGTCCTTGGTTTCTTGGGGACAGGGATGATAGTGGAGGCTTTGAAGCAGGCTGGCACATGGCTTGTCTACAGTGAGGTGTTAAAAATGTCACCGGAGACAGCTGATCAGCACAGTGCTTCAGGGTGGATGGGGAGACAGAGTCCAGCTTCTTTGTGGGGTTTCTGCCTCCTAAAAAGACAGCTTTGTCCCAGTGGGGCGTGTGTGACGGCGTGATAGGCATTGCTAACTGTGGTGTAGCAGTGATCCAAAGTCTGGTTGGACACTTTATAAACTGTCTGTATTTGGGGAGTTCTTGGCAGAGATTTCCCCTTTTCAAGTCACCAAGAACAATAACAAGGGAGTCAAGGTTTGTCTGCTCCACAGACAGTATCCGGTCAGCCAGCATGCACTGTGCGTCCTGAACGTTTGCGTGCGGCGAGATGTAAACACCGACCAGAGTGAAGGAAGCAAACTCACGGGGGGAGTAAAACGGGAGTAAAATGTCCATCGTAACATCCACTCCCATGCAGCCGGCCGCTCCTTGAACGCAACAGCACTCCATCATCCAACTTCCCCAGAACTGCTTCGTCCACTATTCCACATCCAGCAGCTCTCTTGACTCCGCCGAGCACACACAGGGGCCACAGCTTCCATCATCAACCTTCGTCCAAGGTCCGCTCTTCTAGACGCCCAACTTCCAACCGACCGGATCACCAGCATTCAACCTGCTGCTGCGTACCGGCCGACCCACAGCTCCCAGTTCCGGGCAATTCCACATCACAACCATCTCCAACTGGACAGTCACCCGCCTCCAGCGTGCACTTCAGGAAAGTCAAATTAATTTCTACCGGACCCCAAACAAAGCCAGGCTTTTCCAGCTCTACACAACCACCTGCAACACCAGTACAGCCAACCGCTCGCTTCTGCATTCCAGACCCAGTGCCACGAGCACGCGGCACACCGGTGATGTCACGCCGCCGCACAGTGGAGCATCACAAACCATTCCAGCCCCCGCTGAGAGCCAGGTCATATCTCCCCCAATGCCTGCTCACTCTGTCTGATTTTTCCCACCTGTTCCTACCTCTACACATGCATCCCTCCATCCCAACATCCTTTCTCCTCCCCTTCCTTCCGCTGCAGCCAATATAGCTCCTTCAAATCCCCACACCCAAGCAGCTCTTTCCCTCCCTCCTGTAGCAACCACCACCAATGCCGCCGTCCACGCCGGCTTAGCCACAACAAGCCACGGTGTACCACCTACTGGACTCACTCCATTTCCTCCTTTTCTATCACTATTCCTCTCGACCCAGCTTACACATCTCTCTCCCTCGCGATCCAGAGAACTCACTGCCATCAAATTCGCCTTCGCCTTTTCCCTTTACCGCGACACTATTTGTTCAGTCTTCCCCAACCGCAGGGCTGAGTTGGACAACTACCTCTCCATCATCTTGGACTTGGCTCTGCGGTTCGACGGCACCGGTTTCTTTTCTCACCACGTTCTTTTTGCTTCTCAAGCCGCAGGCCACCTCCAGCAGTTCGCAGCACGCTCCGCACTTGCTTGTAACCTGTACGGCGCTCCTTCCCATCCAGCCACCAACAGTGTCATCGCCGCCCCTTTACCTCTTTCCTCACGCCCCACCCCGCCTATCTTTTCTAGGTTCAGTTCTGCCGCACCCCCACCTCCCCTCATCCCCAAATCACCTACTCCCCTACAGGCCAGCCCACCGCCTTCAGCACGTGGTCCAATCCCTCGTGGAGTGGACAAAAGGGGAAGGCCCGTGCTGTACCAGGGCGGCAGAATGGTCTATAACAACTTCAATGATTTGGGTTGCAACATCTCCACCTTGTTATTGTTCTCGGTGACTTTAACAGGGGAAATATCAGCCATGAACTCCCCAAATATAGACAGTTTATAAAGTGTCCAACCAGAGAGGGGAACACTTTGTGTCACTGCTACACCACGGTTAGCAGTGCCTATCACACCGTCACACGCACTCCACTGTGACACTCTGATCACGTGATGGTCCATCTGTTTCCTGCTTACAGGCAAAAACTAAAGCTCTGTAAACCTGTAGTGAGAACATCAAAGAAGTGGACTAGTGAAGCTGTTGAGGACCTCCCGGCATGTTTGGACTGCACTGACTGGGATGTTTTCAAGAAGGCTTCCAACAATCTGGATGAGTTTACAGAGGCTGTGACGTCCTACATCAGCTTCTGTGAGGACACATGTATACCAACACGCACCAGGGTGATATATGACAAACCCTGGTTTACAGCTAAACTCAGCCGGATGCTGGGCGTTAAAGTACAGGTTTAGCAAGGAGGTGCGAGAAGCTAAACGACTGTACACCGAGAGACTAAAGAACCAGTTCTCTGCAAACGACTCCACTTTTGTCTTGAGGGGGTTCAGACAGATCACAAACTATAAGCCCAAAGTCCTCCACTCCATAAACGATTCTCGCCTGGCAAATGAGCTGAACCAGTTCGACTGCCGCTTTGAGAATCAGTCGGACACCATCCCCTGTGACTCCTCCACTCAGCTTCAGCCCCAGTCCACCACTTCTCCTCCCCACCTCCTCAGAGCTGGCCAGCTCCACCTCCTCCCCTTCTCTCTCCATCACAGAGAGGGAAGTCAATGGTCTTTTCAGGAGGAAGAAACCCCACAAAGCAGCTTGGTCAGACTCTGTCTCCCCATCCCATTTCAGCTCTGCTTTTAACACCATCATCCCGGCCTTGCTGCAGGACAAGCTCTCTCAGCTGAACGTGGCTGACTCCACCTGTGGGTGGATCACTGACTTCCTGATGGACAGGAAGCAGCATGTGAAGCTGGGAAAAATTGTCTCTGATTCCAGGACCATCAGGATCGGATCCCCTCAGGTTCTGCGTTCTTTCCCCCCTTCTCTTCTCCCTGTACACCAACAGCTGCACCTCCAGTCACCAGTCTGTCAATCTCCTGAAGTTTGCAGATGACACAACCCTCATTGGGCTCATCTCAGGTGGGGATGACTCTGCCTATAGGTGGGAGATTGACCATCTTGTGACCTGGTGCAGCCAGAACAGTCTGGACCAAACTGTTTCAGACTCTCCCCTCTGGCAGGAGGCTGAGGTCCATCAGGACCAAAACCTCTCGCCACAAAAACAGCTTCTTCCCGTCTGCAGCAAGCCTCATTAACTAGGCCCGGGTCCCCTACTGACACTCCCCCCCGCAAATGATTCAGATGTCTCTACACATGTAAATACTGTTTCATCTCGTGTCGTGCACAGACCTGGCACGTCGCACATATTTGTTGTTGATTGTTGATCTTTGTTGTTATATCTTTTTATATTGTCAGTTTATATATTTCCATTGCGTTACTTCTGCACGGCACAGACCCAGAATAATGCACATGTATATATCTGCAACGTTGTTCTTCCATTCCATATTTATATATTTCTACATTTATTTATGTCGACTGTATGTTATCTCCACAGCGAATTCCTCGTATGTGTAAAACACTACTTAGCAATAAAGCTCTTTCTGATTCTGATTCTAAAGCTGACATTACTAGCGCCTTCAAAGTTTTGCCCATTCATCCTGACTTCTGGAGTTCTTTCGGCGTCTCTTGGAACAATTCTTCTTATTTCCTGGTCCGCCTCACATTTGGGTGCAATAGCAGCCCTAAGATATTCGACTCACTTCCTGAAGTACTCTGCTGTATCCTCCTTAACAACCACAAACTTCCATATGCCATTCATCTGTTGGACAACTTTCTGCCACCATCCTCACCTCCAGCACACGGTCTCTCCACCCTTAAGTCGGCCTTTTTCCAGGTCGGCGTTCCCCTTTTCCCAAAAAAAACGGAAGGACCCAGCAGAACATTCGAATTTCTCGGCATCACCCTAGATTGACTTTCCTTCCAAGCTTCCCTCCATACCGAAAAACATTACACTACATTTCCCAGTACATCAAACTACCTCCTTGCCCATAGATGAGAACCAAGCGCCAGCTTCTCTCTCTGCTCGGGCACTTAAACTTCGCCATCCGCATCATCCCCCAAGGCTGATCCTCCCTCTCCCACTTATTGTCTCTATCCGCCACAGTTCCATCCCTCCATGACCAAGTGGTACTCAAAGATGCTTGCAAAATGGAGCTGAGATTGCACCCGTGACTTCCTGTCCTCCTGGAACGGCATCTCTTTTCAGAAATTCAAATCCTTAGCACCAGACTCAGAACCCCATCCAACACCGGTCCCTCAATTTTCAGACACGATCTTCAAGTGAATACCCAGCTTCTCCACCTGGTCTCGTCACACAACAATCAATCATCAACAATCTCGCCCCCAAGACACTCTCATCATACTATTCGGGGTGGTGTACATTCCGAACCTTCCGTACCTCATTCGGCCTACCATTTCCTTCTATCGACATCATATCAGTAACCAGCTTCATTACCTATGCCCCCTTGGTCCTCAATATCAGAACATCCACCATCCACGTATACCACAGTGGAATAAACTTCATCGTCAAACTCCTGTCCGGAGCACCCACTCCATCCATCTCTCACCCCCACATCAACATGCTAATCAAGGGCCTCCGGAAAACGGAACCTCAGCTTCCTCCGAAACGATTACCCCTGACATCAGACCTCCTCGCCCGTTGCAAGTCAGGATTTAGAGCTCATCATAGCACAGAGACAGCACTGGTGAAAATTACTAACAACCTCCTTATTGCATCAGACAAAGGACTTGTTGTTAAAGTAGCTGTAATTAAACCTCTTCTGAAAAAGCCCAACCTTGATCCAGATGTTTTAGCCGACTATAGACCTATATCTAACCTTCCATTTCTCTCTAAGGTTCTGGAGAAAGCAGTTGCTAAACAGCTGTGTAACTTTCTACAGAGCAATAGTTTATTTGAGGATTTTCAGTCAGGATTTAGAGCTCATCATAGCACAGAGACAGAACTGGTGAAAATTACTAACGACCTCCTTATTGCATCAGACAAAGGACTTGTCTCTGTACTGGTTTTATTAGATCTTAGTGCTGCATTTGATACCATTGACCATCAGATCCTATTGCAGAGACTGGAACATTTCATTGGCATTAAAGGAACCAATCTAAGCTGGTTTAAGTCCTATTTATCAGATCGATTTCAGTTTGTACATGTTAACGATGAGTCCTCCATGCACGCCAAAGTTAGTCATGGAGTTCCTCAAGGATCTGTCCTCGGACCAATCCTCTTTACTTAATATATGCTTCCTTTAGACAATATTATCAGGAAATATTCCATAAGCTTTCATTGTTATGCAGATGATACTCAGTTATATCTATCGATCAAGCCAGATGAAACTCATCAGTTAGCTAAACTTCAAATGTGCCTTCAGGATGTTAAAACCTGGATGACCTGTAATTTTCTAATGTTAAACTCAGATAAAACTGAAGTTATTGTTCTGGGGCCCAAGTACCTCTGTGACGCATTATCTAAAGATATAGTTTCCCTTGATGGCATTGCCCTGGCCTCCAGCACCACTGTGAGGAATCTTGGAGTTATCTTTGATCAGGACATGTTGTTTAAGTCTCACATTAAGCAAATTTCAAGGACCGCCTTTTTTCACCTACGTAATATTGCGAAAATCAGGAACATCCTGTCTAAAAATGATGCAGAAAAACTAGTCCATGCATTTGTTACTTCTAGGCTGGATTACTGCAATTCCTTATTATCAGGCTGCTCGAAAAAGTCCGTTAAGACTCTTCAGCTG
>NC_060161.1:5172587-5177011 GCF_021292245.1 Micropterus dolomieu
GGCACAGACCCAGAATAATGCACATGTATATATCTGCAACGTTGTTCTTCCATTCCATATTTATATATTTCTACATTTATTTATGTCGACTGTATGTTATCTCCACAGCGAATTCCTCGTATGTGTAAAACACTACTTAGCAATAAAGCTCTTTCTGATTCTGATTCTAAAGCTGACATTACTAGCGCCTTCAAAGTTTTGCCCATTCATCCTGACTTCTGGAGTTCTTTCGGCGTCTCTTGGAACAATTCTTCTTATTTCCTGGTCCGCCTCACATTTGGGTGCAATAGCAGCCCTAAGATATTCGACTCACTTCCTGAAGTACTCTGCTGTATCCTCCTTAACAACCACAAACTTCCATATGCCATTCATCTGTTGGACAACTTTCTGCCACCATCCTCACCTCCAGCACACGGTCTCTCCACCCTTAAGTCGGCCTTTTTCCAGGTCGGCGTTCCCCTTTTCCCAAAAAAAACGGAAGGACCCAGCAGAACATTCGAATTTCTCGGCATCACCCTAGATTGACTTTCCTTCCAAGCTTCCCTCCATACCGAAAAACATTACACTACATTTCCCAGTACATCAAACTACCTCCTTGCCCATAGATGAGAACCAAGCGCCAGCTTCTCTCTCTGCTCGGGCACTTAAACTTCGCCATCCGCATCATCCCCCAAGGCTGATCCTCCCTCTCCCACTTATTGTCTCTATCCGCCACAGTTCCATCCCTCCATGACCAAGTGGTACTCAAAGATGCTTGCAAAATGGAGCTGAGATTGCACCCGTGACTTCCTGTCCTCCTGGAACGGCATCTCTTTTCAGAAATTCAAATCCTTAGCACCAGACTCAGAACCCCATCCAACACCGGTCCCTCAATTTTCAGACACGATCTTCAAGTGAATACCCAGCTTCTCCACCTGGTCTCGTCACACAACAATCAATCATCAACAATCTCGCCCCCAAGACACTCTCATCATACTATTCGGGGTGGTGTACATTCCGAACCTTCCGTACCTCATTCGGCCTACCATTTCCTTCTATCGACATCATATCAGTAACCAGCTTCATTACCTATGCCCCCTTGGTCCTCAATATCAGAACATCCACCATCCACGTATACCACAGTGGAATAAACTTCATCGTCAAACTCCTGTCCGGAGCACCCACTCCATCCATCTCTCACCCCCACATCAACATGCTAATCAAGGGCCTCCGGAAAACGGAACCTCAGCTTCCTCCGAAACGATTACCCCTGACATCAGACCTCCTCGCCCGTTGCAAGTCAGGATTTAGAGCTCATCATAGCACAGAGACAGCACTGGTGAAAATTACTAACAACCTCCTTATTGCATCAGACAAAGGACTTGTTGTTAAAGTAGCTGTAATTAAACCTCTTCTGAAAAAGCCCAACCTTGATCCAGATGTTTTAGCCGACTATAGACCTATATCTAACCTTCCATTTCTCTCTAAGGTTCTGGAGAAAGCAGTTGCTAAACAGCTGTGTAACTTTCTACAAAGGAATAGTTTATTTGAGGATTTTCAGTCAGGATTCAGAGCTCATCATAGCACAGACAGAACTGGTGAAAATTACTAACGACCTCCTTATTGCATCAGACAAAGGACTTGTCTCTGTACTGGTTTTATTAGATCTTAGTGCTGCATTTGATACCATTGACCATCAGATCCTATTGCAGAGACTGGAACATTTCATTGGCATTAAAGGAACCGCTCTAAGCTGGTTTAAGTCCTATTTATCAGATCAGTTTCAGTTTGTACATGTTAACGATGAGTCCTCCATGCATGCCAAAGTTAGTCATGGAGTTCCACAAGGATCTGTCCTCGGACCAATCCTCTTCACTTTATATATGCTTTCTTTAGGCAATATTATCAGGAAATATTCCATAAGCTTTCATTGTTATGCAGATGATAATCAGTTATATCTATCGATCAAACCAGATGAAACTCATCAGTTAGCTCAACTTCAAATGTGCCTTCAGGATGTTAAAACCTGGATGACCTGTAATTTTCTAATGTTAAACTCAGCTAAAACTGAAGTTATTGTTCTGGGGCCCAAGCACCTCCGTGACACATTATCTAAAGATATAGTTTCCCTTGATGGCATCACCCTGGCCTCCAGCACCACTGTGAGGAATCTTGGAGTTATCTCTGATCAGGACATGTCGTTTAAGTCTCACATTAAGCAAATTTCAAGGACCGCCTTTTTTCACCTACGAATATCCTGTCTAAAAATGATGCAGAAAAACTAGTCCATGCATTTTACTTCTTACTAATTCCTTATTATCAGGCTGCTCGAAAAAGTCCATTAAGACTCTTCAGCTGATTCCGAATGCATGCATCTCTCTCCTTCCATCCCTCTCTTTTTCTCTCTGAAACGAAGAAAAACAGACCAGCTAGGCCTCTCTCACCCCATTTTTCTCTTCCGCTTAAATTTCTACCTGAGCCCCTATCGAACCCATCCAGACCTATGTAAACCACAGACTACACCACCATGCTTCTCCACAAGACCCACTATTCACCACAGAATCAGGCGGAGTTGCTACGCGCTTATAGTTCCATCACCATCTTTGACAAATCCTATCCAAATCCAGGATTTCACTCGTTCCGCATCGGGTCAGCTTCCTCCGCCTCCAGCCAAAGGCTTCCAGACCACACCACCAAAATGCTCAGCCACTGGTCTTCCCGCACCTACGTCCAAAGAGCTCATTCCCGCTTAGTCTAGTAACCCTTTTAGGGGACGAGATTGGATAATGGAGAATATTTATGGTGGAGGGAGCGACTTAAAATTGCTATATATATGCCAGAGGTCACACGCCCCTGGAACAACTAGGGGTTAATTGTCTTCCTCAGGGACACATTGGTGGATGGGTCACAATGGGGGATTGAACCCGGGTCTCTCACACCAAAGACATGGTCTTATCCATTGCGCCATCACCAGCAGACAAAGGGGTCAAGGGGAGAAGGATGAAGGGGTTCAGTGGCTGGTGTGGCTAGGTACCCGGGGGTCGAGACAAACCCCCACCCTGAGTCTCTCTCCCTTAATCCCTATCAAGTAAAGCTGATTCTGATTCACATTATAAAGGAGAAACTGATGTTGGTCTTATCCAAGTCGTGTCTAAACAAAACACATTCAGTATTTCACGCACATTTTTGTAAATATGTAATTAACAAACAACAAACAACAAAATGTGCGTGAGGGGTGGACTATACATACTGTATTTGTTTTGGGTTTTGTTGGTGTTTGTGTTTCTTGTTTCCTGTTTTATTTTGTAGTTTGTCTGTCCCTAGTTTTACTTCCTGTATCTGTGCTCACTGGTTGTCTGATGTGCATCACCTGAGCCTCGTTATCTTCACCCAGTGTTTTGTAGATTTATATTCTTTCTTACAGATTAAAAGACTATCACCTGATTCTTTTGGGCTACTTCCCTACCACTTATATTTGGATTTATGCTTCTGGATTATTGTTTCTTCATCTCTGTTTCTTCATACTCACCATACCTCCATCTAGAGAGTTTCATTAACAATATTTGATGTGACCCGTTTCCTGTGTGATATTAGATATTGATCTGTTGTGACTGTCCCTGTCACACTTTATCATTTCTGCCCCAAATTAATATCTAAAAAAGTTGAAACTTGAAAGTGCAGGATGCCTCCCTGGTAACAGCAGGTTGGGCTTTATGTTCATATAGACAATAGAGATTTGTCAACCAGCAGAGATTTTGTTCAACCTTCATTTGTCAGCTTTTAATTCACTGAGTTGCTCAAAGACAAACATTCACAGTTTGGTCTACAAACTGATTTTTATTGGATTTCCAGACAATGTACAATTTCATATAAACTGTGGTTTAAGATTTTATCCAGATTGCCAAGCACACAACAGCTGCTGTAAAACAGCTGCTCTGAATCCCATCCTAAACAGCAGCATGCCTACCACTAAAACAGCAGAAGTTACACTTAAAAAGTACAAAGTGCTAAAGACGTGTTGAGATGCTCTCCCCTTGTTAAACATCCAAACAACAGTCCAAATAAAGATTTAGGAAGAAGACAGCGAGGCGGCTAGAATGAGCTCAGTTCATCTAAAATAATATCTGCTTTGCTTCTGGGATTAAAGGAGAATAATGACAGACATCAACTTCCAGCTCCAAACTAATAAAACACATTTTATTTCCATGTGTTGAAGCCATCACAGTGAACCAGAGCAAGTTGACCAAAACATTTCCCAGCAGCCACTTCTCCCACAGCAGAGTCCAAACAGTGCTTCCTGTTCTCTACAGTTAGGTGTCTTATTGGAAATGGTCTCAGTAGATGACAGGATCTGTCTCGTCTCTATCCTTTCTATTGGCCTCCATTTCTCCTCCTGTTTCCTCCCCTTTCTCTCTCTCCCTCTTTCTCTGCCTACATCAGCGGTC